>NW_012104366.1:941546-963231 GCF_000951045.1 Mandrillus leucophaeus | reverse complement strand
CTACTCGGGAGGCTGAGGCAGGAGAATGGCGTGAACCCGGGAGGCGGAGCTTGCAGTGAGCTGAGATGACACCACTGCACTCCAGCATAGGCGACAGACCCAGACTCAGTCTCAAAAAAACAGAAAAAGAAAAAGAAAAGGTGAAAAGTGGTAAGAACAGGGTATTTACCATCTCAATCAGTAAATTCGTTATAAAGGGAAAAATAGTAAAATAGTAACATTACAGGGAAGAAATCTGCAAGACCACTTTAATAAGTGATCAAAGCTAACACCACAAGAAAAAGGATAAATTAACATCATGTGTCTCCTAATGTAATGAAGTAGGAAAGACAAAATTATTTCTGTAGTATTTCTGCTCAAAAATGTATACAACGATGAGGAAAACCCAGACATCTATATTGAAAGACATTCTACAAAAAATATCCTCCCTAATCTCTTCAAAAATCCAACAGTCCAACCTGGGCAACACAGTGAGACTCTGTCTCTACAAGAAAATAAAAATAAAAATTAGCCGGGTATGATGGCGAGTGCCTGAAGTCCCAGCTACCTAGGAGGCTGAGGTACAAGGATCACTTGAGCCCTGGAGGTTGAGGTTGCAGTTAGCTGTGATTGCATCTCTGCACTTCAGCCTGGACAACAGAATAAGTCCCTGTCACAAAAAAAAAAAAAAAAAAGTTATGAAAGACACAGAATAAAGAAATGTTCTGAATTAAATGACTCGAAAGAGACATGACAAATAAATTAGCCTGATACTTGTTTGGATCTTTACCAGAAAAAAATTCTGTCATAAAAGACATTATTTTCACAACTGGCACTTTGGGAGGCTGAGGTGGGAGGATCACTTGAGCCCAGGAGTTTGAGACTAGCCTGGTTGAAACAGCAAGACTCCATCTCCACAAAAAATGGAGAAAAAAAAAAAAAGCCAGATGTAGTGTTGCTTGCCTACAGGGTTGCTTGCCTACAGTCTAGCTACTTTGGAGGCTAAGGCAGGAGGATCATTTGAGCCCAAGGTCAATGCTACAATGAGCTATGATCATGCCACTGCACTCTAGCCTCGATGACAGAGAAAGACTATCTCGAAAAACAAAAAGTCTATGGATTAAAGGACTGTATAGATGTTAATTTCCTAACTTTGATAATTAAACTGTATTTAGTAAGAATGTCCTTGTTCTTAGTAAATACACAATGATTAATCTAGACATAAAGGGACATCATATCTGCAACTTACTCAAGTGGTTTGGGGGTGGGGGAAAATAAATATACATACACACGCATACACAAATATAGGTAGTGTATATATTATATATGTATATACATACATAAACATAAATACTCAGATGATAAAGTAAATATGGCATGATGCTAATAGGGAAATCTGAATAAGAGATACATAGAAGTTCTTTGTACTACTCTTGGAATTTAATTTCAGACAAAATTTAATTTCAAAGTTTAAATTATTACTAAAACACCATAAACTTTAGAATATAAGTAAATATATTTATGACCTTATATCACAAAGGATTTCTTAAATAAGACACACAAAAAAACACAAATACAAAGGAAATAAAAAATAAACTTGACTACATATATCATTATCAATAAATCAACGAGCCAAAACTAGGAGAAACTATTTGCAACCCATATAACAAACTAGTATCTGGAATACATAATGAATTCGTACAAGTAAGAAAAAAAGGAGAAATAAAACACAAAAATAGACAAAAGAATTGCACAGGGATGGGAGTGAGAGGTAAAAGACTACACACTGGGTACTGTGTATGGTGCTTGGGTGTACCAAACACCAAATCTTTGCTTGCACCAAAATCTCAGAAATCACCACTAAAGAACTTATTCGTGAAATAAATAAATAAACAGAAAATTTACCACAGGATGAATAATAAACAAAATATGTTCAACCTCATTAGTAATTAGGAAAATGCAATTGAAAACTGTGTTAAGATATCATTACACATACACTAAAAAAAAAAAAAAAAATTTAACCTCACTCCTTCCAGTAGGAGATGACTTAAAAAAATTTTCTTCATCTCACAATGCAGTTACAAACTGGTGCAATCACTTTGAAAACTGGCATTATGTAATAAAACTGAAGAAATATGTTATCTATGACCCAACAATTCCTTTCCTATGTACTTCTTAAAGAAAACTCTTGTCCAGCAGGAAAGAATGTTCATAGTAGCATCAAACTAAAACAAAATATTTATCAATAATAAAATGGATAAACAAACCATAATATATTATTCTTCCAATGCAATGGGATACTATAGACTTGACGGTACTAAGAATGAATGAACGATAGCCACATGTATGAATACGGATGAATCACCAAAGCCATACAGGGCAAATAAAATAAAGTCACAAAAGAAAACCAGCATGAGTCCATTTATGTAAAGTTCTAAATACAGTTTTAAAATTTTTTAATGCTTTAAAGTACTGAATGCTTTAAAAAAAAATTTAAGTTGCAATGAGTAGTAAAAAAACAACAGGAAAACAGAAAAGCAAGAGAATAATTATCAAATTTGGGACTGTGGTTATCTTGGGCAAAGGAGAGTGAACAAAATTGATGAAGAAAGGTACACAGTGTGCTTCTTCAGTATGTATAAATACTTTATTTCTTAATCTGGGTGGTAATCACATGGGTGTGTATATACTTACGTGTTTTATAAGCTTTTCTATGAGTATAACAAATGTCACTAAAAGCAAGAACACAGTGCTTATGACTCAGCCCTAGAAACTGTAAAGGGCAACCTTTAAAAGAGAAAGAACAGCCAGTGAAGTAGGAAGAAAGTAAGGAGAGTGGTGTTTCAGAAGCCAAGAAAAAAAGAAGGGAATAGTGAAACTGTATCAAATATTAGTGAGAGGCAAAGTAGAGAAACTTTCACATAATATATAAAGTGCATTGTTCTCTCTCTGATGAATCACTTTTTTAGGATATAGACATTATTTTGCAGTGACTAAGGATTTATTAATAACATTAATGAGAAAGGATATGAACATTCTGATATTTTATATTTAGAAATCAAAATTCTTAACATATTTTAAAAATGTCCTCCTCCCATAATAAAGAACATTAATTGCACCAAGAGTATATAATCAATTATTAGAGTAAGTGAATTCTTACATTTGACAGCTGAGTTTTAGTAAACTTTAATTTGCCCCAGTATTTTTTTTGCCCCAAATATTTCTATCATTTGTTATTAAAATGGTAATGACAAAGACCTTTGTCACTGCCAAATCAGGTAAGTAAGTTAGGGGCTGGTAACAAATATAAAACACAAAAATAAGGTCAAAGAAGCCAAAACAGACCTTTTAACAATATAAGAAAGATGCACTGAATCATTCCCTTGGCTTTTTAAATTAAAAATAATAAAAAAGTTTTTACTTGAAAGTAATGAACTATTTTCTAGAAAAGTTTGGACAATCATTTGGTTGTCTTAATTTTATAATTTGATTGTCTTAATTCTTTTAATTTTCTCACCTATAAAGCATGAACTAAATACTACTTAAAGTCCCAATTAGCAATATTTCATGGTGTTATTTGGTAAAGGAAACATCAATCACAAAAGGTAGTAATACTTTATCTAAATAATAAACCACTCTTTTGAGAACTGTGAAACCAAAAGTAGCACATACTAACCTAATAAGATATTCAGACTGGGTCATCCATTGCTTTCTCCTTAAGAGGTTTACTTTAAATAAAAGAAGGAGGCTCTTCAAAGCTACAATTTGCAGAGACAGTTCAGAAGGCTGCATTTTTACTAATGCAAAATGCAACTTCACACAAGCTTAAGATACAGCTGGAAGTTCTAAAGTTTAAGAAACAAAACAAAATAAATCCTCTTCTTTGAATAAAAGAAGATCCTACTATTAATTTAGGCTTGATATAAAATATCACTACTTAACAAGGGAACAGTATTTTCCTCAAGAGCATATATGGCAAAATTATTTTGGCTATAAACCAGTATATTTAAATTAATAAGACTACTAATTTGAAGCAAACGGTCTCTGGCTTTTAAAGAATGAGAAATATCAATGTTAGAAAATAAACTTGTAACTCAATTTCAGATATTCATTTGTTTTGTCAACTAACAGAACCTCCTAATATTAATATTTAATTAATGGGCATACTTTGTTCCAGGATTCTTGCTTTCCTTTATAAATCCTGAGAGAACTAAAGAAGAAAAAGGCTTATAAACATACATGGCTTAATAAATGAAACTTGTAACTTCAGAAAACTTGCTTTGTGACTCAAAAAAGAACTACTCACCAAAAGCAGCAGCCATAGGGGGTTCAAGGGATGGCTGGCCATCACCAGTAGGAAGGTCTAAGCGAGTGAAGTCTCTGCTTTTGTCATTATTATATTTCACATTAAGGCTGGTGAGCTTGGAGAAGTCAATGCGCAGAGTGCAGCATGCATTATAGATATTCTGGCCATCCAGAGCCTAAAGCATGTAAGAAAGGGACTGGTTTTGGCAAGACAACAACACTGATAACCAAGAAGCGTCTACTTTGACAAAGAGTGGCAATCAGGTGTGAGGCAGAAAGCACTGACTAAAAAGCCAAAGTCTTGGGTTTACTTTTACCTCACAGTCATTAACTATGAGCCTAAGAGAGAAAAAGAAAATCTCTAAGTCTCAGCTTTCATCTGTAAAATAAGACTGGTAATATTTATCTTGTCTGTGGTAAGATCAAGTAAGAGAGGAGAAATGTAAAAGATTGGAAAACTACTGTCTATCACAGAAATGTTCACTATTATTATGATTATTTTGCCTATACCAAAAGTTTTAAGATACTCTGATTTTACATTCCATTTTAATTCATTTTAGTATAATTCACAATATACTAGGATGTATAAGCTTTGTTAGGATGAAAAAAAGCTTTTGTAAATGGTACTTGTCAGAGCCACAATATATGAAATATTATCTACCACTTACATTTTTCTATTGTAAATTTACTTTGTAATACTTTGAATAATAAAAACTGAGGGAAATGTGGAGTCAGTTGCGACCAAAGATTAGCAACCCCTTCCTTTGCAAGAACAAAAATTTACCTAAGGGTATTTGTGACCACTTAGGACTTTCGCAAATGCTTGAATTTATAAAAATAGATACCAGAAAGCAAAGAACATAAAAATAAAACATACATACATATATACATATATATCCTGATTTATAATAATGGTCATTGACAAGTATGCCATCATAAAGGTACCAAATAATACACGCAAGTTCAGGGTACAGCAAATATAAACGCTATACTCCCAATTGAGTGCCAGACACTGTGTGGTACACAAAAGTACCACAAGTCTTAGTCCTCATCTTTGACCAAAAACTAGAAATGACTAGCAAAAACTGCTACAAGATGAAATTAGAGTCAGGGATAGATATCAACAGGAGGTATGCCTAAGATAACCAAACTGAACGTCAAGTTTTATATCTTGTCAAAATAGGTTTTCATGTACTAAAAAAAAGATAACATGAATTGACAGCAGCATATTTCCTAAGATTTAGTATCTCCACCAATTTAGAGCTCAACAGGAATAAACATTGAATACAGCTGCAAAAATGGTGAAACCAATTTCTGACTGATTTAACAGAAGTAAATGGTCTACAGCCATACCACCATGAATGTGCCTGATCTCATCTGATCTCAGAAGTTAAGCAGGGTCGGGCCTCGTTAGTACTTGGATAGGAGAAGTAAATGAAAGCACAAGGGTAATGATGGCTCTATTAGCTTACATCAGGAGTACTGTGTTCAACTGTAGACTTTAAACATGACAAACAGGACCTGAGTCTCAGAGATGTGAGAGGTGTTAGGAGATTTGAGACCATTTCATATGAAGTGAAGAAGTAATGATTTTTAGCTTAGAAAAAAAAATACATGGAATCATACACTTTAAAATGACTAAAATGGTAAACGTCATGTATATTTTACCAAAATTTTTTTTAAAAGACGTGGTAAAGTGGGGCACAAGAGAAGATATGATGACTTCCTTCAGGCATCACTAGAGTCATTAACAATTGAAAAATGAAACAAAGATCATAATTACCATTTTGGCATAATGTGCATTTACTGGGTCAGCATACTGAAGCAAGGCTTGAAACTGATTATTCTTTGTAAAGGTGATAATCTTCAAGACTGTGCCAAATTTAGAAAATATCTGGAAAACAGTTCAAGTTAGGTTAAATGTAAAAGAAAGGTATTAAACTAATGTATCTTTATAAATACAATTTGTTCACAAATCCTTTTAAGTGAAAATTTTCTCTTTAAAACTTTGGTACCAAAATGACTTAAACCTAAAACATTAACATTTCAATACCTACGCCTATCTTAGAACAATGCCGGCTACACAATAGGCACTTAAATAACTAGCCTATTTTATGGCATACATAAATGGTACAGTATTAAAACAGGAGACAACAATAATCAATGGGATGAGATGTGTTACAAAGCATATGAATAAAAGTGGGAGTCACGGACCAACTATTTCACCCTGTGAAGAATCATCTACTTTTTGAGATTTCTGTAGCCACTAGAAGATGTTCAACTAGAGGCTGCTCTATTAATTCGTCAAATATTTGGAGGATTGTTCTAAACACTGCAAAGACAGCAGTAAACAAAACAGAGACAAAAGTCTATGCCCATATGAAGACAGACAATAAACAAATGACAAATATCCTAATATCTGGTGATTTTAAACGTCTTAAGAATAAAAATAAAAGAAGAGAAGGGGTGAGCATGAACCAGAATGCAAGTTGAGACAGCGTAAGAGTGATGGCCAAAGAAGGTCTTTCTGAAGTGTCTTTTGAGAAGAAAAGAGTGAGGGGAGGGCTTCCTGACATCAATATCCTCACGACACGTGTTCTATCTACCTCAGCACCACAGGGTTCATAGTCAGTGTTAGTATTAATAGTAACTCATTTCTGAAAGACTAAATAGGGGGGATAAAACAATAATATATTTAGTTTTCCTCTGTTGATATGGTTTGGCTCTGTGTCACCACCCAAATCTCATCTCAAATTGTGATTTCCCACATGTCAAAAGAGAGACCTGGTGGGAGGTGACTGGATCATGGGGGCAGTTTCACCTTTGTTGTTCTGGTGATAGGGAGGGAGTTCTCAAGAGATCTGATGGTTTTAAAAGTGGCAGTTTCCCCCACGCAATCTCTCTCTCCTGCCACCATGTGAAGGAGGCCCTGGCCTCCCCTTCGCTTTCTGCCATGACTATAAGTTTCCTGAAGCCTCCCCAGTCATGCAGAACTGTGAGTCAATTAAACCTCTTTTGTTTATAAATTACCCAGTCTCAGGGAGTATCTTTATAGCAATGTGAAAACAAACTAATATTCACTCCATTTTAAATTTGAACCTTAAAACAAAAATTTGTTCTGCTTTTGAGATGAAAAAGGTTGAGTATTCCCTATGCTGGTAAAATTTTGCTGTTATCAACCACTATGGTACAATCAGGGCTCACTGCAGGCTCCACCTCCCAGGCTTATGTGATCCTCCCATCTCAGCCTCCCAAGCAGCTGGGACTACACCACACCTGGCTAATTTTTTATTTTTAAGGTTTTATAGAGATGAGGTCTCACTATGTTGGCCAGGCTGGTCTCAAACTCCTGAGCTCAAGTTATCCTCCCATCGTGGCCTTCCAAAGTGCTGGGATTACAGGTGTGAGGCACTATACCTGGCCCTGCTTTTTAATTCTCAAAGTATGCCTCAAGAATAACTATCCTCCCCTGGTAGTCTAGTGGTTAGAAAAAAAACATGAAAGAAAGAATATTCTAAAGCACAGGTAATGAAAGAAAAAACAGATAAATGGGACTACCTCAAAATTAAAAACTTTTGTGCATCAAAGGAAACTATCAACAGAGTGAAATCAAATCATGTACATGATAATGAGTTAAGGTCCAGAATATATAAAGAATTCATGCAACTCAATGACAATACAAACAATGCAACCCAAAAATAGGCAAAGGACTTCAATAGATATTTCTCCAAAGAAGCTAATGAAACTGCCAATAAGCCCACAAAAAGATGCTCAATATCACTAATCATTAGAAAAATGCAAATCAAAACTACTTATTACCTAACTTCCATTAGGATAGTTACAAAATTTTTTAAAACCCATAAAATAACAAGTATTGGGGAGGATATGAAGAAAATGGAACCACTGTGCACTGTTGGTAGAAATGTAAAATGTTACAGCCACTATGGAAAAAGTAGAACCTTTCCTTAAAAAATGAAAATAGAATTACCATATGATCCAGCAATTCCATTTCTAGGTATACAGCCAAGGGACTCAAAGAGATATGCATATACCCATGTGCATTACAGCATTACACAAAATAGCCAAAACAGGAAGCAACCAAAGTGTTCATCAACAAATAAATGGATAAACAAAATATGATATATATGTACAAACTGAATATTACTCAGCCTCAAAAAGGAGAAAAATTCTGAACATGGATGAACCTTCAAAACATCATGCCAGGTGAAATATGCCAGTCACAAAACACACATACTGCATAGTTCCACTTACATGAGGAACCTAAGGTGTAGTCAAACTCACAGGGACCGAAAATAGACTGGTGATTGCTGGGGGCTGGGAGAGCAGATGAATAAAGAGTTCTGTTTAATGGGTAAAGGGAGTTTCAGTTTGGGAAGATGAAAAAAATTCTGGAGACGTGGTATTCAGTGATGGTTGAAAAACAATGTGAACATACCTAATAAATGGTAAATTTTATGTTATATATATTTTGCCACTTACATCACTTATGGCAAGACATGAATCAATCTATGTATTACACATGCATCAACTCGATGTTTTCTCTCAATAAAGGAGTAACGTTAGATTTTTTTAAAAGGCTGGGGATGTAATGTAACAGCTGTCTGACCTCCCTTCTTCATTACTACAGCCCAGGTAGCGTTCTAAAGTATAAGTCAGATTATATTTTCCCCTGCTTAAAATCCCTTACTACCTCCCCATTATATACAGGGTCAAATACAAGCTCTTTCACATAACATAACACTCTTGCCCTGGTTTATCTCTCAAACCTCACTTCCTGAAACTTCTTGTATAACACTATTCTATTTACATCAATAATGTGTAGTTGCCTATAGTTCTGCAAATTTACCAAATGATTTCAGACTTCTATGCCCATATAAAAGGATTTTCCCTTTTCCTAGAAATCTGTTTTAACAGCTAGTAAGCCTTCATTTATCTTTTCCAAAACTCAGCTCAGGGAACAATGCTACCATAAAATTCTCAGCCTCCCCCAAATCCCTACAGAATTATTTTTCCCGAGTCGTATCTACTTCTTGGTTTTATATAAATATTTATCAGCTAGGCGCAGTGGCTCACGTCTGTAATCCCAGCACTGTGGGAGGCCAGTGGGTCACCTGAGGTCAGGAGTTCGAGACCAGCCTGGCCAACATGGCAAAACCCCATCTCTACTAAAACTACAAAAATTAGCCGGGTATGGTGGTGCATGCCTGTAATCCCAGCTACTCGGGAGGCTGAGGCAGGAGAATCACTTGAACCCGGGACATGGAGGTTGCAGTGAGCTGAGATCGGGCCATTGCACTCCAACCTGGGCAACAAGAGAGAAACTCCGTCTCAAAAAAAAAAAAAAAAAGTGTATATACACACACACACACGTATATGTATCTTGCTGTTGTATTTTTACTCTACTATAGATTTATTTATATAACTGTCTCCTTTAATTAGACTGAAAGTTCCTTGAAGGAATATACCTTGTCTTAATCATTTCTGCATCATTAAGTATAATTCCTGGCGTGTGACAGATACAGACTAAAATGCTTATTATTAATTGATATTATAAACTGATAAAATTATAAATTGAGAATTATAGCGATATGCAATTTTTGTTTCCTTTTTAAGAGACAGGGTCTCACCGTGTCACCCATAATGGTGTGCAGTGGCGCAATCATAGTTCACCGTAACCTTGAAACTCCTCGGCTCAAGCAATCCTCCTACTTTAGTCTCCGGAGTACTACAGGGTGCACCACCATGCATGGCTAATTTTTAAAATTTTTTAGAGATAGGGTCTCGCTACCTCACCCAGGCTGGTCTCAAACTCGTGACCTCACATGATTCTCCTACCTTAGTCTCCCAAAGTACTGGGATTATAGGCATGAGCCACTGTACCCAGATGGCAATATGTAATTTTTTTTTTTCCTTTTTTAAAAGATTTTTTTTTTTTCATTTTTTCTTTAAAAAAAAAAATACTTCTTTTCACCCCAACAAGGGAAGTCAGCAATTTAAAAAAATAATAAATATTCTTGATGTAAAATATCTCATTAGTGAAGGAATAAGAACACATAATTTGCTCTAACATTTGGAAAATTTTTATACTAAATTATGCTATAAAACCTAATTTCCACTTACCTTTCAGATTTTGTTAATGTTTACATTCCTTTTCTCATTTAACTTTACATTCTCATTTCTCATTTAACTTCAACAGTGGCCTAAAGCACATCCTTACGGACAGCTTGGTGTTTTGCTGTGTGGTTTTTATCTGAATGTGCTAAGAGAATAAACTTGCCTGAACAGGCTAACCAGCAAGAGCACTCTAGTCCCCTGGATTGTATTCACTGAGAGAGGAGCTACAAAAAACAATATACTTCTGAATAAAGTAACTGGGCATCAACATCAGGGAATCCAGGAATGCCTGACGTGTGATTTTTAACACCTTTTCATAATTACCAAAATAGTAAATTTCAAACAGATTAGGTATCAAAAATTAAAATTTAGGAAGCTTTGATACATATGAATCTATTTTTATGAATTACAAGGTCTTTGACTCTGTTTCCCTAATATATTTTGCTGTCAAAAATATGGACAAATACTCAACTCTAGATACCTCGTGTGTATTTTAATAGTTTCAGACTGTAACACAGGACTAAGAAGACACTAAAGATAAAATTCATCTTCAGAGTGATTTTTTATAAAGGTGTAATTTGTCAGAAACCGAAAATGTCCACTAGTATTCACTTGTAAAAAGTGTATTCACGGCCAGGCGCAGTGGCTCATGCCTATAATCCCAGCACTTTGGGAGGCTGAGGTGGGCAGATCACCTGAGGTCAGGAGTTCGAGACCAGCCCGGCCAACATGGCTAAACCCCATCTCTACTAAAAGTACAAAAATTAGCTGGGCGTGGTGATGGGCGCCTGTAATCCCAGCTACTCAGGAGGCTGAGGCAGGAGAATCACTTGAACCCGGGAGGCAGAGGTTGCAGTGAGCCGAGATTGTGCCACCACAACCCACCCTGGGCTGTAAGAGTGATACTCCATCTCCAAAAAAAAAAAATGTGAATAATCACATTAGAAAAGTTTTTTTAGTATCAAGCACATTGGCCACAACTTGTTTATAATAGTTTTTGTAGCCAATGAAATAATATGATTTAAGAACCAGAATTTCATATTACTAGGATTGATTCTTTTATTTAGTACCCATAATGCCTAGCTTTTATAAGTTATTTATCTTTATTACAATTCAAAAAGATTGGTCCTTTGTCCTGAAGAGATTCATCTACTGGACATTCAAAAATTATTCCCATGTATAACAGTACTCAGAAGGAATGGATTATATGAGAACATCATTATGAGCTACTTCTTTCATGCACAAAGACACTTTTTAGTATGCAGGATTGAGCATTTACATAATTAATCAGTTGATGAATTCTATCTACAAATATTCTGAGATGATGTTATCCAGTCCAGTAGCTTTAATTACCACACCTATGCTGAAGGTTTCCAAATCTCCAGCCTGAATTCTTTCCTGAATCCAGACTTAATTCCCATTTATCATCTCCCATTTGAATACCTAATAGGTATCTTAAGTTAACATGTTCAAATCAAACTCTTGATTTATGCCTACCTCCAACTCCGGCCCCAAATCTTTTTTTTGTCTTTGTCTTTTTATTATTATTACTATTATTTATTTACCTCAGTCTTTATATCTTAGCTCCATTTTACCAGAGGCTCAAATCCAAAATCTGGGAGGCATTCTTGATTACTCCCTTTCTCTTCAGAACCAAATCTAATCAATCCATCAGCAAATCTTTCAAAATATAGCCACAGAAGTCCATATAGGTGGCCCGTACCTATAGCCCCAGCTTCTCATGGGGTGGAAGGATTGCTTGAGCCCAGGAGTTTTTTTGGGCCAGTCTGCACAACACAGCAAGACCCTATCTCTAATTTTTTAAAAATCCATAATCACCACTTCCAGTCCTTAAGACCTCACCCAGGCCACCATCATCTCTCACTTGAAGTAGGACAAGAGCCTCCACTTAACCCCATACAGCTTATTCTTTTTGGAGGATGAGGGGGCAGGGTTTCACTCTGTCATCCAGGCTGGAATGCAGTGGCACAATCTCGGTTCACTGCAACCTCCACCTCCCGGGCTCCAGCTATCCTCCCATCTCAGCCTCCTGAGTAGCTGGGACTACAGGTGTGTGCCACCACCCTTCGCTAATTTTTTGTATTTTTGGTACACAGGGGTTTTGCCATATTGCCCAGGCTGGTCTTGAACACCTGAGCTCAGAAGATCCATTGGCCTCGGCCTCCCAAAGTGCTGGGATTACAGGTGTGAGCCACCACGCCCAGCCATAGTTTATTCTTAACACAGCAACAAGAGTGATTCTGCTAAAATGTAAATGATATAATCTCACTGTTCCATTCAAAATCCTCCAAAGGTTTCCCATCTTACCCAGTGTAACAATTATAAAAGCTTTGCATCATCACTGCTCTGATGCCCTCTCGCATAGGGCTTTCTTACTCTCTCTATTCCAGTGACACCGCCTTCTTTCTGATACTTCAACACAACAAGCACACTTCCACCTTAGGCACCTTGTATTTGTTGTTCTTTTGGACTGGATCATTATTTCTCCACATACACACATAACTTGTATTTTCCCATCCTGTAAGCCTCTGCTCAAATACCATATTGGAAAGACTCCCTAGCTTCCTTCATCTAAAATAGCATCAGTCCCATCTCAGTCACTCTCAATTCCCTTACCATGAGCTAACGGAACACTAGTTTCTATAGATGTTAGATAGCAGTTGAGCCAGGACCAATTTTCAGCAAAGAATATAATAAAATAATTTGCTAAATAGTTATAACAGGTACAACCAACTCCACACTTCTGTATATTCCCCTACCATAATATTCATTACATTTTATGCCATTATTTATGAAATTAGTGTCTTATCCACAAGACTGCAAGAGGAAGAACCAGTTTCCTACATTGCTCTTTACTGGCATTTGATCATTAGAGCTAACACTTCTTGGGCACTTAGATGGAGTCTTGCTCTGCTGCCCAGGCTGCAGTACAATGGCGCGATCTCAGCTCACTGCAATCTCAGCCTCCTGGGTTCAAGTGATTCTCCTGCCTCAGCGTCCAGAATAGGTGGAACTACAGATACATGCCACCACACCTGGCTAATTTTTCATATCTTTAGAAGAAATAGGGTTTCACCATGATGGCCAGGCTGGAGTTGAACTCCTGACCCTCAAGTCATCCACCCTCCTTGGCCTCTCAAAGTGTTGGGATTACAGGCGTGAGTCACCACACCCAACCCCTCCTTCTTGGGCACTTAATATGTATCAGGCCCTGTTTTATTTAGTAAGTACTTTAAATATATTAACTCATGTAATCCTTGCAATAAAAAATGAGAGAACATCATCTTCGTTATAAAGAGAACAAAAATAGAAGGGGTAAGTTACTTGCCCAAGGCTACAGAGGCAGTAGAGTCAGGATTCAAACTAGCTTCAGACCCTGTATCTGTAACTGTTATGCCAGACTGGCTGTTAGTTGGCTGATGGGATAAGAGTGCCAGGGGAGAGGACTTGCTTAATGTAATTAGATTGCTCCCTCAGGAGGTAACATTTGAGCTGAGAGGTGAATGACGTCGATCCTGCCAGGTGACTACCTGGATAAAGAGTGTTCCTGGTCTAAGAAATACAAGATAGAAATGGACTAAGGACAGAATTAAGCAGGGAGAAAGGAAAGGGAGGTAGGGAGAGAGAGACAGTGCCAGAAAAGACAGGTGTTAAATAAGCAGAAGAGTGTTAGATAATGAAGATAAAGAGATGGGGGAGAAGTCTGCATTTGGGGGCCTTCATAAGGAGCTGGTTTTATTTCAATAGCACTGGAAAAGAGGGTTTAAAAAGTGAGTGCTGTAACTGAAAGACTGGGAGTCCTACCCCAGCAGTTGCTACTGAGGACACTCAGAATTAGTCTTCTTCACCTGAAGGTCACCATGATCTCTTGAGGGAAAAACAAAATTTGTTACTGTGGTTAGGGAGATGATAAATGAAATGATAAGACAGGACCACGTGACTGTAGCTAAACTGGCTGCTGGCTGATGGCAGTGTTGGGACACAGGCATAAGAACATCTTTTATAAAAGCAATAGCTACAATGTTACAGTAGCAACCCCGGAACAAACACTGCTAAAGATCCCATTAGTTTTCAATGCCACTTTCTGGGATACACAGAAGAAAATCCACAAGAACAATGAAACCAATCACTTAAGCAACAGCTGAACCCTTTCAGAGAGCAACCATGGCTGTGGATCCCATTGCTAGCGTCCTCCTTAGGACATGCTTCACCAATGCATATCAAAGGGGAACCCAGTAGGCATACTCAATGGCATGTTTTAATATATACATGCATGGCACAGGACTTTACTAAGAAATGTGTCTGAGCTCTATTGTCAATTGGTATATAGACTATGGGAAAGTAAATGAACTTCCAAGGGCCCTAGCTTCTTTATTTGTAAAATGTGAGGCTAGAGTAAGATGCATTTCAATTCTTACATATACAAGCACACACATCCCTATGACTCTGCACATACCACAAATCCAAAGGCACGACTCTGTTAAATGAAAATAAGCAAGGGAAGTGTTGCAGTATTTTAATATGTGGGTGTAATGAGTATGTGGGTGTAATAAGTGTAACGAAATGAAATCAATATATAGCTAAAGAGGACAAAAGCTGACTAAATTTTGGGGCTATATGTCAAATATTTATATACACAGATTACCAGATAACTGTATATTACATTTTGAGGATATGTATATATGAAATATTAGTTAAAAATGTAACAACCATTCAAAAACAAAACATGGGAAATTACATCAGGAAGTCTCAATTCTAATTGGCTCTTCAATTACTCTCTACAATATTCAATACTTATCAATTATTTGTGTTTCGGATTTACTCACTACAAAATTATGAAACTAATTGACCTTCAATTCTTAAATGCTACATATTACTTGCTATGATTTCTTTTATCAAGACAATTTAGATATAGCAACGGGTAGTGTATGAAGCTTAGGTTGGGCATCAGTCAATATTTAACATGGTATATTCATATTACACGTGAAGACTTATTATACACTTTCCCTTTAGAATTTTAAAATCAGAAATACTCAAATGTAAGAAGTTGTCAACAGAAACAAATTAGTTGTACTCAATGGTGATGTTACTTTCTAAGGAACAACTACTACCTGGACTTTTCACAGTATTCTATGCTTTGTTCATTTTCATGCTTACCTGTAAGAAAAAAATCAAAACTTTTTACACCCTTTTAAATTATGTATTCAAGTTAGAAAAAGGAGGCTGTCAAAAAATTACCTCTAATTTCTATGAAACAGGATAAAGATTTTTTCATTATTTAAACAAATATATCAACAAAACCAACAAGCTAAACAACTTAGATATAAAACATCAAAAGTTTCAGAAGCCATATTTAACTTAACCTTCTTAAGAGTATTTATTCCTCCTTACCTGATGAAGAACTTCCAGGGTAACAGGGTAAAAGAGGTTTTCAATAATTATTCGAAGCACAGGACTCTGCCCAGGTAGGACTGTGCCTTCATTGGAAGGACCTCCAGAAAGGGCCAGGCTTCCTGATTGGACAGCACTGACAGCCTGCAGTGCAGCCTGGGCTCGCTATAGAACAATCCAAAATGAGAACTTTTGATTATATAGACGCATTATATGAATCCTAAAATTTAGTTGATATAAAACAGTATGAAGCAATATAGTTAAGTAAAACAAGATTTATCTACTCTGTCTGGAGGTACATATCCTAAATTTGTAATCAAGTAAACAGTCAAACACCTCCCTGCATACCACAACGACACAGTATTTTTAAAAGGTGCTTAAATTTACTTGAAGAAAAAAAAACACATGGAGAAAAGGAGAAAATTTGGATACAATTTTTATTTCCTAATTTTTAAAAGACAATGGGAGAAGAAATATGAAAGCAACATTAAAGACTATGGTATGGGATGTTTACACCCAAGCAAGGGTAGGCAAGACAAGCTTCTAAATATTCTCCACTAAAAGAAACCAAGGCACTCTAAAAGAATAGCTGATTCCAGAACTGGGGCCCAGAAATCACAAGATGAGTATAAAACATTTTTGTTTTGGGGCAGGGGGAGGAAGCGTTGGTCAGAATGCAAGGAAATGTTCAAAGAATGATAGGGATATTCCAAAAGGACCTAGAAACCAGTTTGAAGGGGCCTGTACTGGCCAAATCTAGGACAATTTGTGTATCAAAATAATAACAACTGTTAAAAAACCCATCAAATAACATAGGAAACCTTTAGTCCATACTGATATAAATTAACAGCTGATAAGGAACAGTATATTTACATAGTTTTAAAGTACCTGCCCACAAAATACTACTCTTCCCCCTTGTAAGTAACAACTTTATAGTGGAGAGGGCTGGCAAACACCACCCTAATCAAGTGATCAAAGAGCCCATCATTACTAACACAACTAATGGAAATTTTATGATGCAATGAAAAAAGCATTACTTCTGTGATGTGCTATCAAAGACAGATACTCTGAAGTGAATCACAAGGAAACAACAGACAAACTCAAACTGCTAAAAATTATGTCCAATGCTTAAAATTATGAAGGAGCAGAATTCCTATTATGGGAAATAATTTTAAAATGTTTGGGTAACAAACTCTCTGGAATAGTGAAATTAATAAAGGAAATAATAGCAATAGTATGATCAGGAAAACAAATTTAATGTGGGATAAGGAGAAATGTATACTTCATGTAAAATTTAAAAATGCCTGGAAAATGTAAAGAAGATATTTCTCAGATTGAGAAGATGAAAATTAACATACAATAAAAATGCACAGATCTTAAGTGTTAAGTATGATTGTCTTTTTAGAGAAAATCTTTCTATGGTCATCTCATGGCAGATTTATAAACTTTCATCCACAAGGTCAAGAAAAGCTGCATACAATGACGACTCCTATTAACACAACCATTTCTCAAATGCTGTATCTCAGAATATGACCTAAATTTTACAGTTGTGATTTTAGTTTAAATCAAGGAAACAAAAACACTTAATATTCACCTGACCTTCTGGCAAGTACAATCATAAACTGGAAAAATAAAGTGCATATTTTGGGATAGCTTGCTATTCAGAGAATAAAAAGGAATGAAACACTCATCTATCAGCTTTCTGGGAATGTCAGAATAAAAAGACATTACAGTACTTTAAAAATATCAAACAGGTATCTGAAACTTTGACGTTAGGTTTGATGTAGGACTTTGAATTAAAAAAAAAAAGTATTACATTTTATCAAACATCAATGCATAAAAGTTATACAAAAGCAACAAGATGGAAAAAGTATTGGGAAGAAATGAAGGCTATCTCAGAATAAACTAGGTCATTCAGGCTAGCTTTGGTTGCCAAGCAACTGGGATTTCTCACTGTTTCTCTTTGGAATAATCCAACCTTTAAGATTTATTAAATTGTTTTTTCCCTTCAAGATTTATAGCAACATATTTAAGAATCACACTAATGAGAAAAATGCAGGATTTACATGAAGGAAATTAAAAAGTCTACTGAAAGACAAACAAGAAAACAAACAAAATATAACTTCCTCCTTAAAAGAATCAGAGTAATATAATTAATGTGCAAAATTAATTATCTCAAATTAATTTACAACATCGACCCAATTCCAAGTGTGTCTCTTGGAGGACAGGAGTTACCAAAATAATTCCAAAATGTATCTGAAGAAATAGGCAAGATATATTAATCAGTTAATTTCTGAAAAGAGAGTAAGAAATAAGGTCTTGCCCTGCAACATATTAAGCCTTAGGAGTCAGGAGCAGTAGCTCACACCTGTAATCCTAGCACTTTGGGAGGCAGAGGCGGGTGGATCACCTGATGTCAGGAGTTCCAGACCAGCCTGGCCACCATAGTGAAACCCTGTCTCTACTAAAACTACAAAAATTAGCTGGGCGTGGTGGCGGGCACCTATAATCCCAGCTACTCGTGAGGCTAAGGCAGGAGAATCGCTTGAACCCGGCTGGCGGGGGGTGGGGAGCAGAGGTTGCAGTGAGCTGAGATGGCGCCACTTCACTCCATCCTGGGTAAAGAGTAAAATTCTGTCTCCCAAAAAAAAAAAAATTAAGCCTTAGGGCACAGATGCAGAAACGGAATCCAAGCTTTTGCAATTCAAAAGGTTAAAGTAAAGGTTAAACATGGAATGCATAGCATGTGAGCAGCACACACATGAGGGTAGAACAAGACATGTAAGCAGAACATACAAGCATGTCAGACAAGAGTGCACGTGTGTGTACATATGATCAGCAGGCATAGGGTGTGTATAGAAAACTAATATATGACAAAGGACAAGTTTCACATTATAGATAATAAGTGAGTTATTCAAAAATAATGCAGGAGAAACTGGTCTCTTGGAGTAAAAAAAAGACTGAAGCCTCTTACCCTCATTCCTACATCCAAAAAATTCCTAATAGAAGTAAGAACCACAACATAAAAGTATTAGAAGAAAACATACGTAGATTCTTTTTTTAATCTTGGTGTACTAGGTCTTTCTGAGCATGGTACCGAAGTCAGAAAAGATTGTATTATGACATCCTAAGAGACTTGACTATATATTTAAAAATCCATAGAGACTGAAGGTAGAATGGTAGTTGCCAGAGGTGGAAGGGAGGGAGGAATAGGGAGTTACTGTATAATGGATAGAGTGTTTCAAGTTTGAGGTGACGAGAAATGGCATCTAGAGACTAAGAGTGGTGGTGACTATACAACAATGTGAATGTACTTAATGCCATTAACCTGTACATTTAAAAACTGCTGAAATGGTAAATTTTGTCATATATATTTTACTACAATAAAAAATGGGGAAGTGGCACTAACAAAAATCAGTATAAGTATTTTACAAATTATCAAATAAAAGTAAAAAATAGGATACAATTACTCATCTATCTATTAACGAACACTGGAAAGCCATCTGCTCATCCATTATATTGGTGGCACTCTAAGCACATAATCTCTACAGAAAGCAATCATGCAACATAAACCAAAATTTAAAATATGTACATGCTTTGTCCCAGCAATTTCATACATATACATTGGAATATACATTGTATTGTATGGCAATATACATTGTATTGGATTGGAATATGCTGTACTGGAATATACACTGGAAACAACTTCAGTGTGTATCAAAAAGAAATTGGACAAATTATAATTCTCCTATACAAGACAGTATTATAGTCATTAAAAGCTAATGAGGTAATGCTATATTTGTTGTAATAAACTCATGTCCATAACATTACACAAAAAAAGATTTCAAAACATTTTGTGTAAAATTAGATACACAGACACCTGAATACACATCGAATATTACCACTAGTCATTAGTTATCTCTGGGTAACTGGATTGGTTTTAGTTCTTTTCTCTTTTACTTTTCTTGATTGAATGGTGTACCATAAGCATGTATCCTATGTACAATTTGTAATGACAATTTTTTATTTTAAAAAGTCTATTCCATTCATCTAATATTGTATTCATTATAAGCTTATATAGTTTATTATATGCCATTAATATTGCCTAAAATAAGTTAAGGATTACGTGCAGTAAATATCGCTGTTTCAAACAATGTGGAAAACTAATTGAATCTCACCAGCTTACATTATGCTGCCTTTCAACACAAAATCAGAGAGCTGGAGGAGTTCTTTGCCTAGAGCAAGAATACAGAGGCCAAACATGCCCTACCCACTTTCTTCTTTTTTTTTTTTTTTTTTTTTTTTTTTTTTTTGAGATGGAGTCTCATTCTGCCACCCAGGCTGGAACACAGTGGCACGGTCTTGGCTCACCACAAGCTCGGCCTCCCGGGTTCACACCATTTCTCTGCCTCAGCCTCCTGAGTAGCTGGGACTACCGGCATCCGCCACCACACCCGGCTAATTTTTTTTGTATTTTTGATACAGACAGGGTTTCACTGTGTTAGCCAGGATGGTCTCGATCTCCTGACCTCATGATCCACCTGCCTCAGCCTCCCAAATCGCACCCAGCCAAAACCCACTTTCTTAAAATGTATTTGCTTTGCGGATAAACATTTTCTGTCCTTAAATAACTTCAAATTATTAAACTATTTTTAACCACTTAAAAATCAACATGGAAAGACACAAAAGACTCAACGTGTGCTATATCAAAATAACAGAAAAATGGGTAAGAAATGTTGCTATGCTACATTTCACATTCATCTTCAGGAGTCAAAAATCATTTAATAAACAATTCTAAAAAACTCTTAAGGTCTTAAGTTCCATTACTTAATATCACTCAGTTTCTCAATGCCTTTGTTAGAGTCTGTAAAAAGACGACTGAAATGAATCATTAAGTTCCTTTCAGATCTGAGATTTTAAGATGTATGTAACAATAAATATTTTTTCTCCTCTTTTTATTGTGAAAACAGTTTCAAGAGAAAAAATAAACTTCTAATATATTTCTAAATGGCATTGCTTTCTTATTCTTAAGAATTGGGGGAAGAATTTACATATACAATTATGACTAGTAAAGTATCCTAAAATAAATAAAGGGACATAATTTTGCTTCATCTGTAAAGTATGTAAGTTATCATACCATGTGTTCCCATATCTATTTTTAAAAACACCTTTAATACTTACAGCTTGATTAGGTAGATTGTCAGTCTTAAGTTCTCTGTGATTGGAATACTGAATATAAACAGGCTGGCTTCGAAGGTGAGGAGTAATAGGAGTGTAATAATTCACCATAGTAACAGCAGCTTCCTCAGAAGCCATTTCTAAGAAAGCCTGCAATAAACACAAGAAGATAAAGTGAAAGCTCATCTTTTTGAAAGATAGTTAAGAGATATTTTGCCATTCTAGCTTGCTCTAAAACCATGCATTCTCAAATAAAATGACACTACCCCCAAGGGGAGAAAAAAAAAAACTTTGCTTCAAAATATCATGGATGTCAATTAGAAACATCTAAAAAGTTGAGTTCACTGAAGAACTTTGAGAAGCCAGGCATGGTGGTTCACAACTGTAATTCCAGCTACTTTAGGAAGACAAGGTGGAAGGACTGCTTGAGCCCAGGAGTTCAACACCAGCCTGGGCAACATAGGGAGAATCCATCTCTACAAAAAAAATTTCTTAAATTAGCTACGCATAGTGGCACATGGCTGTGGTCCCAGCTACTTGGGGTTGGGGAATGAGGGAGGGGCTGAGTAGGAGGATTGCTTGAGCCTGGGAGGTTGAGGGTGCAGTGATCCATGTCTGCATGACTGCACTGCACCATGGGCAACAGAGTAAGACACTGTCTCAAAAAAAAAAAAAA
>NW_012104366.1:893103-941010 GCF_000951045.1 Mandrillus leucophaeus | reverse complement strand
AAAAAAAAAAAAAAAAAATGAGGCTAAAAGGCTATAATACATAAACAGATACTAAATTTAATGCCGGCAATTAAGGGGTAAAAAGGCTAAAAACCGTCTTTAGGGAAGCAGAAAGAAAAAACAGAGGAAAAAACATTGAGAAACACTGCTCTAACACTTCCTGTTTAAGACTGGTATTAACCCAGTCTTAAACAGGAATGGGGCAAAATGGTATGTTCTCCTTTTACCCTTTTTAAAAACAGCCATTTATGAATCAAATTAATAGAGCATTCACTTTTTTCCAGTAAGTTTTATTATCTCATACTTCACCAACATATGTGATAGCAAGAAACGAGAACTAGCATGATATGGTAGAAAGGGAACCTGATTAAAATCTATGCCTGGCTATGACACCTTACTCATTAACACCTCTGAGCCTCAGTTTCCTTATCTAAAACATGAAGCACTGCCTAACAGGATCTTTAAGTCTCTCTGCAGCTCTAACATGAGATGATTTTTTAATTGAGATCATTTTTAGTTCCTGTTAGTTGGACTGTATGGGATTTTTCAGAATAAAACTATTAAACTCAGCCTCTGAAAAGCATCCTTGTAGAATGGTGATCAATACTCTGGTTTTTCTTCAGATGGTATAAATCTTTCACCTTTTACTCATATAATGGTGCACACTTTAGATTTGCCTTCTTAAGTATTTCTAAGAAGAAACGAGAAAAAAATCAAGAACCATATAAAACCAGTTAATTAAGTGGCAATTTTCCAATTCTCAATCTTTTTTTTTTTTTTTTTTTTTGAGACACAGTCTCACTGTCGCCCAGGCTGGAGTGCAGTGGCGTATCTCGGCTCACTGTAACCTCTGCCTCCTGGGTTCAAATGATTCTCCTGCCTCAGCCCTACAAGTGACTGGGATTAACAAGCACATGACACCATGCCCCCGGCTAATTTTTGGGTTTATAGTAGAGACGGGGAGTCATCATGCAGGCTGGTCTAGAACTCCTGACCTCAAGCGATTCACCCAAGTCAGCCTCCCAGAGTGCTGGGACTACAGGTGTCACCAAATCCTTCGTACTCAATGTTTCAAATGCTTCCAATTAACACCCATGTTACATTTTGAAAAAAGGTTACATATAAATATGTAAAGGTATTTCCTGTGTTTTACATGTTTATATATATTACACACATGTGCACACATATATAAACATGGTATCTACATCTTCATGTCACATTTACTTGTGTGTATGGAATCACACTTAACTTTGGCCAGAAAACAGTGCTGTTTGGGGAATATGAAGTTTTACTTTAAATAATTCTATGCTTTTGAATTTTTTTCAATAAATGTATGAAGTATTTTTAATTTTTTAAAGGTTTCCCAACATAAGAATCATGATTCTTAAGCATTCCTTAAAAAGGCATCTGAAATTCCAGTCTAAAATGATGGGAAATCATGCGTGCAGCATTGACAGACAGCATTATCTTAAGGTACCAAGAATTCCCCCCATTCCACACCCTCTCTCTATCCCTCAACCCTCAAAAAGCGTTGTGAAGAAAACGTTTCAGTGATCTTACCATATTACCCATCACCACTGCCACCAGCTGCCCCCAACTCATAGACTCACATGGCTTTAGTGCTCCCAGGGCTTAGGTTCCTTTTTTTGTTTTTGTTTGTTTTTGAGTAGGAGTCTTGCTGTGTTGCCCAGGCTGGAGTGCAGTGGTGCGATCTCGGCTCACTGCAACCTCCACCTCCTGGGTTCAAGCAATTCTCCGGCCTCAGCCTCCTGAGTAGCTGGGATCACAATCACAAGTGCATGCCACCACACCCAGCTAATTTTTGTATTTTTAGTAGAGACGCGGTTTCACCATGTTGGCCAGGCCGGTCTTGAACTCCCGACCTCAAGTGATCCACCCACCTTGGCCTCCTAAAGTGCTGGGATTAGAGGAATGAGCCACCACGCCTGGCTTTAGGTTCCTTTTTAAGTACTGAAGCATTCAATAAAACATAGACATGCACATATATGTCATATTTAATTCTGAGGCACAGGCTGAGTATCCCTTATCCAAAATGCTTAGGAACAGAAGTGTTTTAGATTTCAGATTTTGAAATATTTAATATTTGCCTTAGATACTTACTAGCTGAGCATCCCTAATTCAAAATTCCGGAATCCAAAATGCTCCAGTGAGCATTTCCTTTGATTGTTATGGTGCTCAAAAAGTTTCAGATTTTGGAGCACCTCATTTTCAGATTAGGGATATTAAACCTTTATGACAAAATAAGGCCAGGTGTAGTGGCTCACGCCTATGATCCCAATGCTTTGGGAGGCCGTGACAGGCAGATCACTTGAGGTTAGGAGTTCGAGACCAGCCTGGCCAAAGTTGTATAACCCCGTCTCTACTAAAAACACGCACAAAAAATTAGCCAGGTGTGGTGGCAGGTGCCTGTAATCCTAGCTTCTTGAGAGGCTGAGGCAGGAGAATCACTTGAACCTGGGAGGCGGAGGTTGCAGTGAGGTCAAGATCTCACCAGTGAACTCCAGTGTACTCCAGCCTGGGCAACAGAGCGAGACTCCGTCTCAAAAACAGAAAATAGTTTATAATCTTCCAAATACAGAATATTTTTTAAAAAATAAGGGACGAAAGATCAATTATTCAAATTATGGAAATCTGAGAACTTCCTACACTCACTGAGTCAATATTGATTTAAGTCATTCAAGTGACTTGGTATCTGTAGTCACTGTACTAACAGTAGATATCTGAAGAATGACTCGGGAAAAGTTTAGCTGGCAAAAGCCCCTTGACACTTGTATTCTATAGTATACATAGTTTCCTCTTACAGGAATAAGTATACAAAGCTTTAAGGTGGTAGATTTTGTCCCCATCTCACTCTTTTTATGTATGTATTTATTTATTTATTTAGAGACAGAGTCTCACTACACTGGAGTGCAGTGGCGCAATCTCAGCTCACTGCAACCTCCACTTCGTGGGCTCAAGCAATCCTTCCATCTCAGCCTCCCAAATAGCTGGGACTACAGGTGGGTGCCACCACACTTGGCTAATTTTTTACAATTTTTGTAGCGACGAGGTCTCACTATACTGCCCAGGCTGGTCTTGAACTCCTGAGCTCAAGTAATCCTCCTGCCTCAGCCTCCCAAAGTGGTGGAATTACAGGCGTGAACCACTGTGCCCAGCCTTTGTCGCCCTATTTTAATGATTAGTTAGAAAGATAAACTATAGACACTAACCAACCATTCTGAGTCCTCAAAACTACTGGTAAGAACATCTCAAAAAATTTAAAATGCAGGAACCACTCCTGATTCAAATCAACAAAATTTCTAGTTAGACAATCCAATTCTTTTTTTTACTACAAAAGAACATATTTATTTATTCATCCATCCATCCATCCATCCATCCATCCATCCATCCATCCATCCATTTTTTTTTTAACGGATAGGGGTGTTGATATGTTGCCTCGCCTATTCACAGGCACGATCCCACTACTCATCAGCACAGGAGTTTTGACCTGCTCTGGTTCTGGTCTGGGCCAGTTTACCCCTCCTTAGGCAGCCTGGACCACACTGATGTCAAACTTAGTGTGGATACCAAATCGACTTAGTACACTACAGTCCAGAATGCCCAGACTCAAGCAATCCTTAAGGCAAGTGCCACTATCCCCAGGCACAAGGGCATTTAATTAGCAAGCACGTATCAACCATTTCAACTTATGTATAAAACATTTACAATTTATAAAATATGAATTCGTTAACACCAAAATTACTGAACACAGGAAATGGCAAATAGCTCTGTATCAAACTATTTCTTTGTTTATAGTTACCTTACTTGTCAAATGTTTCCACATAAAGTCTAGAAAAGCAATATTAACTGGACAGATGTTAAACATGATGTATAACTGTACCAACCAAATGTAACAACCAATGAAATGCTCCAAATGAACTATCAATGTTCTATGAAACAGTGATGTTAGCCATGTGACAGTGGATGAAACATCACAAACCAATCAACCCACAATAAACAAACAAAACTCCCCAAGCAAATAAAAATTCTACTATCTTAAAAGAGCAAAATTGACTTCCAGTCATTTATACTATTTAAAAGGTAAAAATGTCCGTGATGTAATTTGAAGCCATTATCCACTTGTGTCAGTAATATATTTTTTCTAATTTTTCTAAGACAATAGGATAAAAACGGTCAAGGTAGGAAAACCAGTTTCATCTTTCAACAATTTGTAAACAATAATATTCATTGTATGGGCATATTTCTGCAAACTTTTTTCTAAATGTTAAGAACATACTCAATTTCTAACATCAGTCACATAAAGGAAAAGCTAAACAATATACTTGGAATATATGATTCTTGTCACAGGATTTTCTTTCTTACAGTATATAGGACCTAAAATTTCATATGCTAAAATAATTTTTTTCCACATGCAGTCCAGTAATTATTTACATTTTATTTAAGTATCTAGTCAAAAAGTCCAATTTTAATAGTACAGAGTGGAGAGACAGCCAAAAGTCACTACCCAGAGGAAGGCTGGTAAAAATAATCCCCATTTGGCCCCCAATACTTCACCCTTCAAATGCCCTGAGAAAAGTTATCACTCACGAGTGGTTCTAGTGACTCAAATCAGAATCTCCTGCTCAAGTGTATTTACTAAAAAGATATTTTTTAAACAGGATTTGTGATCAAAACACAAGCAATTAACATAACACTTACGGTTAGCTTACCGATAAAAATAAACCCAGAATCAGTAGCAGAGACAAAGAAAATTATGATGTTGCCTGCTCAGCGTTTCACAGGCAATTAGCCATTAGACATGGCCATGTGGTCTCTGTTCAAATCAGGCAAACCATACTATTCTCAATAGTAGCAACTGTGTTAAAATAAAGATCTAACTGGCAGGGATGCACTGTCTCCAAAGGATTTCAGACAAATGTGGAAATACAACAAGGGCCAAATATTAAGGCATGTTACACTTAACTTCTCCAGATCTTAGTAACCTCATGAGAACTAAAGAGGATATTAAATAAGTGATTTACTAAATATAGGGAACTCAGTTAGACATCATCACATCATCATCCAACCTCTTTCATGCCCAATGCTTACTACTATTTATAAATGTATTTAAAATGTGTTTCTCTTTTTTTTTTTTTTTTTTTTTTTTTTGAGACGCAGTCTCACTCTGTCGCCCAGGCTGAAGTGCAGTGGCGGGATCTCAGCTCACTGCAAGCTCCGCCTCCCGGGTTCACGCCATTCTCCTGCCTCAGCCTCCCGAGTAGCTGGGACTACAGGCACCCGCCACCTCGCCCGGCTAGTTTTTTGTATTTTTTAGTAGAGACGGGGTTTCACCGTGTTAGCCAGGATGGTCTCGATCTCCTGACCTCGTGACCCGCCCATCTCGGCCTCCCAAAGTGCTGGGATTACAGACTTGAGCCACCGCGCCCAGTCTCAAATGAATACTCTTTACAGTCTCTTCTGAATTATGAAAGAAGATACACATTAATTCTATACCTAAAATAAACTGACTTTTTCAGAGGACATTATTTTGACTAGCCTCCTGCACTACACCCCAGCAGACCAGTCCAAATTAAAATGGAGTCACTCATGCAAAGTAAAGCAAGTAAATCCCCAAACAAACCAGTTTTTCCTGAAAACAGGAGATTCGCAGCAACCAATCAGAAAGAGAGTGGCCTACCTGAATCAGCACAGTAAGTTCCTACTGATTTGACCCTTACAAGAAAAGTAAAATGCAATAACCCAGTGTTAACAAATTCACTTTTTAAACAATTGTTATTTCCTTGTTCCCACCTTATAAAAACCAACTGTTCTGTCTTGCCCAGTGGAACATTCATTCTATTTTAAAGAATGAGGTGTTGCTCGGTTCTAGAATCACAAATAGAAGCCAATGTAATCATGTTTAAATGTGTTGTGATTTTGTCTTTTGACAATACTATACTTTTTTTCTTTTTTTGGTGAGACGGAAATTTACTCTTGTTGCCCAGGCTGGAGTGCAATGGCGCGATCTCGGCTCACCACATCCTCCACCTCCCAGGTTCGAGCGATTCTCCTGCCTCAGCCTCCCGAGTAGCTGGGATTACAGGCATGTGCCACCATGCCCGGCTAATTTTGTATTTTTAGTAGAGACAGGGTTTCACCGTGTTGCCCAGGCTGATCTCGAACTCCTGACCTCAGGTGATTTGCCTACCTTGGCCTCCCAAAGTGCTGGGATTACAGGCATGAGCCACTGCGCCCGGCCGACAATACTATACATTTTTATCTAGATTTTTGAAAACTTAACTGTTCTTTAATTTGCCAAATGAGGTATAATTTATATCCTATCAGCGTTTTCTGCTAATCACAGGACATTTGATAAACCACTGTGTAATACAAAATATAAATCAAATTAAAAACAAATTAACTAAAAGAAAATAAAACATTTGTGTCTTAAGAAGAAAAAACATAAGTCAATGGATAAAAGAAATCCTGTTTCTTGTGTTACTATGGTTTGTTGCTTCCTGTTACACCCCCCCCAAAAAATCTACTTTTAAAACTGATTTATGTTCATAATATGAAATTTTAAAAATACAGAGAAGCTCAAGAAAATAAAAAATTATCAGTAATACTAACATCTGAAGATAATCACTCTTTGTCAATCGTTAAATATTACATACCTGGCTTTTTCCTTTCAACATCAAAAGATTAGTTACTTTGCCAAATGGTAGACCTAATGATATGATCTCTGCTTCGGTGACATCACATGGAATTTTTCGAAGATGGAGAACACGGGAAGGCGAACAGGGAGGTCTATCTCGTTTAAATTTCTTGCTGTCATTCCCATTAGCTAAAAAACATAAGATTCTTTTTTAAATTACTGAAACTAATTTGGGTTGACATACTACCTTAATCATATTGTCACATTTAATCTTAAATGAGTTTTGGGTTTTGAACTTCAGGGAAACATGGGGCTGATGGGGGTAGGTGGAAAAGGAGAGTAGAAAACAAAACCAACTACCTTTTAATAAATGGGTGCTTTTGGTTTTTCACAGTGGGTATTAAATTTTTTAAAACTGAAGTCTGATTTTTAATTCAAGGAAAAATATAAGGGTAAATGAATTATGTTATTTCAAATACCTCTAAATACTCAACTTTTTCTTATGAATAGAAAACATTATTTATGATGTCTTTAATGTATTTTAAGGACATTTTTCTAATTTATTCTACTGCTGAATAAATAAATTAGAACAAGAAAATTTCAGGAAAGACTATGATAAAAATCTGGTATTTATCACATCCTAAGGAGATATGGATTTGAGCTGTATATTTATTAAAATAAAGTTTATTTCTTAGGTGCTAATAGTCTTTATTTTTTAGAAGCTAAATTGTGGTTTCCTATGATAATCTTACTCCTTATTATATAACAATAATTCTTAACGTAAGTACCACCTTGCTGAAAATGCAAATTTCCAACCCCACCCAGACCTACTGAAGCAGAAGCTCCAGGAGTGGAACCCAGTGACCTACTTTAACAAGCCCTCCAGGAGATTCTATTTACTCTGAAGTTGGAGAATTACTGCTGTAAAGTAAAAAAATTCATTAAGCTAAATGTATTTAAATCCTATTGTTTCCATACTGAGAATAACTAGAATTGACAAGCCTGTAAGCAACACTTATGTTTATGCAGGTAAGATTCAGAAAGGTTTTTCTTCCAGAAACAGAACCAAAAGACTAAATACAAATTACTTAAAAGCTAAAAGTTTCATTGCAATGTTGTTTGATCACTAAATACCCTATTTGCCACTACTCGGAGAAAAATATCATCTTTCCAAATGCCTAAAAATACCGTTTCTCTAAACAATAATTAAACTTTACAATCAAATGTCTGTGATCCTAAACAAATTTCATGAGGACCAAATAAAAATTAATATAGCCATATTTCATATCCATCTATATCTGTGGCACAGAACTCAACTTGTTTACAACTAGATAGGTTGACTTAATACCCACACTAGCACTTGTTCCCAAATTCTCTATGTTCATGAATGCAAGCAGCACCCTCCCCAGACCTAAAAGACTAACAATACCTAGAGGCCCATACAGGTCTATGTACCTTTATATAGCAAATGCCTATGTCAGATTATGGAAAATAATTGGCACACAAATGTTTATTGGATTAATTAATCTGGAAGGCAAGAGATTCTATCTGCTCGTCTCCCTTATCAATTACCAATAAATACTGATTTTCTCTCCAAAATGACTACTGATTATATTCTTTCATTTCCACTCTCAAAGTCACCAACCTCACCCTGATCTTGTCCCCACTTCAGCTCTCCCCTCCTCTAATTTCACTCTCCCTACTTCCCATATTCTGGGGATCCAGTATCATATCAATGTTAACTAAAATAGTGTATCGGGCCTGGCACAGTAATTCACGCCTGTAATCCCAGCACTTTGGGAGGCTGAGGCGGGCTGATCACCTGCAGTCAGGAGTTCGAGACCAGCCTGGGCAACAGGGCAAGACCCCCCATCTCTAAAAAAAAAAAAAAAAAAAAATATAAAAATTAGCAGGATGTGCTGGCGTATGCCTGTAATCCAGGTACTTGGGAGGCTGAGGCAGGAGAGTCACTTGAACTCGGGAGGAGGAGGCTGCAGTGAGCCAAGATTGCACCACTTGCACTCCAGCCTGAAACCCTGTCTCAAAATAACATAACGTAAGGTAACGTAAGTAACATAACATAAAGTAACGTTAACGTAACATAACGTGTAACATGTCATTATTCTGCTCCAAAAACCTAAACAGGTACCAAACACCTAAAATGTCATTTCACTGCTAACTTTCAAACTTTTTCACTTACATTGCCTCATTTGAGTCTCATAAATACCCAAACTAAAGTGTAAAGGTAATTTCAAAGTGTCTTACTACTCCTAGAAAAAGGTAAGTAACTTGACACTGACAATGTAAATTTACAAAGACTTACATGGACTGTGAACAATAACAAATGATAACACTGGCACTAGAGTAAAACAACAAACATCAGAGTACTGGACGGGGGTGAGAGTGGAACAGGGAATGTCTTTTTGGCACCCTCCCTGCAGGCATAGAGAGCTAAACAGTAACACTACCAAGGTGGCCTTGCTCAACCAGCACAAGGAGTTACAGGATGGGAGAAAGGGACTAGAGAAACTTTCTAAAGGCATGAGGCTCCTATCAGTTTACCCAGAATAGTCCAACAAGAATGAAAGAACATTTAAAAAGTTGTTTCTTTAACAGAGGTATTCTATGTTTGAGAAAATGTGAATACCAAACAAGTTACCTGAGCTCCCATTTATGTTGCACTTTCAAATAAAGACGTAAGATGACAAATTTTCACCAAGAAATGCGCAACTATAAATCACCACTTTAGGTTGTTAATTGTTCCATATTATAAAATACCCAGGCTACGTTAAGAGTGCAGAGCTATGAAATTAGATATCCTGTTCTGAGCAAGTTACTTAACGTTACTAAGCCTCAGATTCTACTCCTGTAAAACGAGTATAACAAGAATATTTTGAAATTTTAATTTGTTCTTTTCAATATATTTTAAATGCTCAGCACAACATCTAGTACACTGTAATCAATAATATGTCTAGCGTTTCTTAAGAAAGACTGTTTTGCTTGGAAATTATGTTCTATTTTTTCCAATCAAAACAGTAATTGTAAACGATAGCAATTTTTTGCACTTGATGTCCTTATTTGCCATAATTAAGATATTGCCCCAAATTAACTGAACATATTATTATTATATGAAATCTCAAAATCTAAGAATGACTCATTTAGGTGACTGGGAAAGGGTTATATGTAAAGATTTGATAGATAATCTGAAGATGAAGAATGTATACCATCATAAGCAATTGTATGGCCATGATTTAAAAGCCAGTAGGAAAAAAGGAAATTCAAATGTATTGGACACACAAATTTAAATAATTATTTTCTGTACAAAAGGACGGAGTACAGTTTCCAAAAATCTTAATATAAAAATAAGCATTCAAAATACTTTGCTTGTATAAATCGTGCTGTATTTTACTAAACTACATATTAAAAACTACAAAATGCCCACTACATATTAGTCATGCTTCCAAAGAGCTACGTGAAACTGGGTTTTTAAAAATTCATAATATTCCCACCTCAAAACTAGAAGATTCTGTCAGGAAAACTACTTGCGAAACATGGATTCATTTTTTAAAAATCAACTTTATGAGGGTTTACTTTAGATAGAATAAGACATCCACCCACATTTTAAATGCAGGGTTTGATGAGTTTTGACAAATACAATCCATATAACCACCACAAAAATCAAGACATCCCAAAAAGTTCCCTAGTAACCCTTTGCAGTTAGTCCTCCCTACCAAACTCCCAATCCCCACCCCGGGCAATCTGAACCCTACAGATCACTACAGCTTTATCACCATTCTTGAAATGAGGTACCTATTTGGGGAGAATTCACATCTTAACATTTTTTGAGTCATCTAAACCATAAACATCATGACATTTCTACATATATTTAGATCTTTTTAAGTTTCTCTCAGTAAAGTTCTGTAGTTTTCAGTGTAATGGTCTCATACACATTTTGATACCTTTATCCCTAAGTACTTCATAATTTTTAATGAACCAGTAATACTTAAATTTTTTGTCATAATTGATAATATACAGAAACACAACTGACTTTGATATCTTGATCTTATATCCTACAGTCTTGCTAAGTTCTTTAGTATTTGTACATACACAGTTTTCTTACTCTCAAATTTATATGCTATTTATTTATTTAGAGATGGAGTCTTGCTCTGTCACCCAGGCTGGAGTGCAGTGGTGCAATCGGCTCACTGCAATCCCCACCTCCCGGGTTCAAGCAATTCTCCTGCCTCAGCTTCCCTAGCTAGGATTACAGGCGCACACCACTACGCCCAGCTAATTTTTGTATTTTTAGTAGACACGGGGTTTCACCAAGTTGGCCAGGCTAGTCTCGAACTCCTAACCTCAGGTAATGCGCCCACCTTGGCCTTCCAAAGTGCTGGGATTACAGGCATGAGCGACCGTGCCTGGCCTGCCGTATATTTATGTTATTTATTTATTTATTTTACAGCTTTACTGAACTAGCCAGGATTTTCTGTCTGCAAAATGTTGAATAGAATCAACGAGACTGGGCATCCTTGCCTTGTTCTTGATATTAAGGGAAAGGCATTATCTTACACTATCGAGTATAATAATGCTAGCTGTAGTTTCATAACTTTTATCAGGTTGAAAATGTTCCCTTCTATTCCTAGTTGGCTAACAATTTTATCACAAAAGGAGCTGAATTCTTTCAAATGCCTTCTCCAGATCTCTTAAGATGAACAGATTTTATTTTGTATTCTGTTACACTGATTTTCAAATGTAAGCACTTTGTAGAAACCCTACTTGGTCATGACACATGTACCATGATTTTTTTTCCTCACTCTTCATACATGTGTGTGTATGTATGTGTGTGTGTGTATATATATTCAATTATATATTATATATATATAATTGAATGTGATTTTTTTTTTTAGTTTAGAGATCACTAGTTATAAGAGAGATATAACAATCATTTGAAAGATTTCAGAACTTCATTATTTCAGAAATAATGAAAGAATTATTTCCATGATGAGAGATTTCAGTGGGATGGGCAGGTTGATGTTGATGCCATTTCAGTGACGATTTATTTCAGTCTACATACTTTCCAAGAATGTCTAAATAAGAAAAAATCCTTGTTGCTAGGCACGGTGGCAAGTACCTGTAGTCTCAGCTACTGAGGAGACTGAGGTGGGGTAAGATCACTTGAGGAAGAGTCTGAGACCAGCCTGGGCAACATACCAAGACCCTGTTCTCTAATAAAAATTATTAATACATAATCTCTATCATTTAGAATTACTTTAGTGCCTCCATATTTTGGGAGTACAACTTTATCTCCAACTTCTATGCTCACTGGTTGAATTTCTCCATTCTTTCCTTCAGAGCCCAATCCAACAGCTACCAACTATTGCTTACAATACTTTTCCTTGAGATTTTTCTGGAAGCATAATGCCTATGGTTTTAGCTGTACTCTTTTCAATCAACATTCAAACCGCAGAATAAACTTACTAATGCTTGTCTTGCCATGATTTCCACCGCTGCAGCTTGTACTCTGTTCTCACACTGCTACCACAAGGAAAAACCCGACTTTAATATCTTGCTTAACATTTTTATGTCAATATTCATGAAAGATATTAATCTGTAGTTTTCTTTAGCTGCAGCAGCGTAATACTGGCCTCCTAAGAAGTGGAAAGTGTTCCCACCTCCTTTATATTCTGCACAGTCTGTGTAGGATTAGTATTATTTACTCCTTATATGTCTGATAGACTTCATCAATAAAGCCATACAGGACCGTACTTTTCAATAACTAATATGATTTTTTTAAACAACTATATGGCTTTCTGAGTATTCTATTCCTTTTGCATCAGTTTGATAATTTGTGTCTTTCAAAGAATTTGTCCACTTCATCTAAAGAATGAAATTTATTAGCTTAAAATTTCATAATATTCACTTAATCTACTTAGTCTGCTAAGGCTACCATACAAAATACCACAGACTGGATGGCTTAAACAAGAAAAATTTATGGAGGTTAAAAGCCCAAGATAAGGGTTTCTGGTGAGGGCTCTTCCTGTCTTATAAACAGCTGCCTATTTGCTGGTTGACTTTTCACAGTGTCCTCACACAGCAAGAAGAGAGGACGTGCAAGCAAGCTCTCTAGTGTCTCTAAGGACTCTAATCCCCTCATGAGGGTGCCACCCACCTTCATGATGTAATCTAAACATTATTTCCCAAAGGTCCCAGCTCTAAATACCATCACATAGCGAGTTAGGGCTTCAACATACCAATTCTGGGAGGTTACAAACATTCAGTCAATAATAACATCCTTCTAATGACTGTAGAATCATTTGGCAATTTGTATCTTTTATTTTTTTAAGTCTACTTAGAGGTATTATTATTAATTTTATTTACCACATAAACAACTACTGGTTTCATTAACTTTTCTCTACTGTTTTCTGTCACTGACTTTTGCTTTCATCTTTAATATTTCCTCTTTTCTGTCTACTTGTAGGGTTTAACATGTTCTTTTTCTTCTAGTTATAGCTGGAAGCATAGATGATTCACTTTAGACATTTTTTCTTTTCTAATATAAACATTTAAAACTATGTATTTCCTTCTAAGAACAACTCTAGTGGAACCCCACAAATTTCATTAAGGTTTCATTTTATTTCTGTTCAAAATACCTTCTAATATCCCTTGTGACAACTTCTTTCATCAATGGGTTATGTTTTTTTTTCTTTTTTTTTTTTCTTTTTTTGCTATTTGGTACATTTTCCCCCCAAATATCTGAGGATCTTGCTTTTCTGATTTCTAATAGAATTCTAATGAAGTCAGATAATTTACATGATTTTAATCACTGTTTAAAGGACTAAACTTATTTTAGGACCCAGAATACAGCCTGCCTATCTTGGTGATATGGTTTGGCTGTGTCCCCACCCAAATCTCATCTCAAATTGTAATCCCATAATCCTGATGTTGTCGAGGTAGGGACCTGGTGGGAGGTGATTGGATCATGGGGGTGGTTTTCCCCATGCTGTTCTTGTGCTAGTGAGGGAGTTCTCACAAGATCTGAAGGTTGTATAAGTGTGTGAGAGTTTCTCTTTCACACTCCCTCTAACCTGCCACCATGTAAGACTTGCCTGCTTCCCATTCTGCCATAATTGCCAATTTCCTGAGGCCTTGCCTGCCATGTGAAACTATGAGTCAATTAAACCTCTTTTCTTTATAAATTATCCAATCTCAGTTCTTGATAGCACTGGGAGAACAGACTAATACAGTAAATTGGTATTGATACAATGGGATACTGCTATAAAGATACCTGAAAATATGAAAGTGACTTTGGAACTGGTAATGGGCAGAGGCTGGAACAGTTTGGAGGGCTCAGAAGACAGGAAGATGTGGGAAACTTTGGAACTTCCTAGAGACTTGTTGAATACTTTTGAGCAAAATGCTGATAGTGATATGGATAACAAAGTCCAGGCTGAGGTGGTCTCGGAGAGAGATGAGGAACACACTGGGAACTGGAACCAAGGATACTCTTGCAATGCTTTAGCAAAGAGACTGGTGGCATTTTGCCCCACCCTAGAGATCTGTGGAACTCGAACTTAAGAGAGATGATTTAGGGTATCTGGCAGAAGAAATTTCTGAATAGCAAAGTGTTCAACAGGTGGTAGAGCATAAAGGGTTGGAAAATTTGCAGCCTGACCATGTGGTAGAAAAGAAAAACCCATTTTCGGGGGAGAAATTCAAGTTGGCCGCAGAAATTTGCATAAGTAATCAGTAGTCAAAAGTAGTCAAATGTTAATCACCAAAACAATATGGAAAATGTCTCCAGGGCATGTCAGAGATCTTCATAGCATCCCCTCCCATCACAGGCCTGGAGGCCTAGGAGGAAACAATGGTTTCACGGGCTGGCCTGGGCCCTGCTGCTCTGTGCAGCTTTGGAACTTGGTGCCCTGCATTCCAGCTGCTCTAGCTCCAGTGGTGGCTAAAAGGGACCAAGGTACAGCTCAACCGTTGCTTCAGAGGGTGCAAACCCCAAGCCTTGGTAGCTTCCACATGGTGTTGGGTCTGCAGGTGAGCAGAAGACAAGAGTTGAGCTTTGGGAACCTCCCAGATTTCAGAGGATGTATGGAAATACCTGGATGTCCAGGCAGAATTCTGCTGCAGGGGTGGAGCCCTCATGGAGACGTTCTACTAGGGCAGTGCAGAAGGGAAATGTGGGGTTGAAGCCCAAACATACAGTCCCTGCTGAGGCACTGTGCCTAGTGGAGCTGTGAGAAGAGGACCACTGTCCTCCAGATCTCAGAATGGTAGATCCATTGACGACTTGCACCATGTGCTTGGAAAAGCCACAGGTACTCAACACCACCGCTGGCACTCAACACAGCCACGGGGCTGAATCCTGCAAAGCCACAGGGGTGGAGCTGCCCAAGGCCTTGGAAGCCCATTCTTTGCAAAAGCATGTCCTAGATGTGAGATGTGGGGTCAAAGGAGATTATTTTGGAGCCTTAAGATTTAATGTCTGGCTAGACATGATGGTTCATGCCTATAATCTCAGCATTTGGGAAAGCCGAGGCAGGCAGATCACTTGAGGCCAGGAGTTTGAGACCAGCCTGGCCAACATGACAAAACCCCATGTCTGCTAATAGTACAAAAATTAGCCCAGCATGGTGATGTGCACCTGTAGTCCCAACTACTCAGGAGGCTGAGGTGGGAGAACCACTTGAACCCAGGAGGCGTGGGCTGCAGTGTACCAAGATCATGCCATTGCATTCCAGCCTGGGCAACAGAGCGAGAATCCATCTCAAAAAACAAAACAAAAAACAATAACAAAAAAACACAAGATTTAATGACTGCCCCACTGAATTTTGGACCTGCTTGGGAGCCTATGGCCCTTTCGTTTTGGTCACTTTCTCCCATTTGGAATGAGAGCATTCATCCAATGCCTGTACCCCCATTGTATCTCAGAACTAACTAACTTGCTTTTGATTTTATAGGCTCATAGGCAGAAGGGACTTGCCTTGTCTCAGATTAGACTTTGGACTTGGACTTTTGGGTTAATGTTGGAATGAATTAAGACTTTGGGGGACTGCTGGGAGGCATGATTGGTTTTGAAACGGAAAAAGGATGTGAGATTTGGGAGGGGCCAGGGGCAAAATAATATGGTTTCACTCTGTGTTTCCACCAAATCTCATCTGGAATTGTAATCGTCATGATTCCCATGTGTTGAGGGAGGGACCTGGTGGGATGTGGATAAATTATGGGGGTGGTTTCCCCCATGCTCTTCTTGTGATAGGGAGCGAGTTCTCACAAGATACGATGGTTATGTAAGCGTTTGGCAGTTCCTCCTTCACTCTCACTCTCTCTCACCTGTCGCCATGTAAGACTTTGCCTGCTTCCCCTTCTGCCATAATTATAAGTTTCCTGAGGCCTCCCCAGCCACAGGAACTGTGACACAATTAAGCTTCTTTTCTTTATAATTATGCAGTCTCAGGCATTCTTTACAGTGGTGTGAGAAAGGACTAATACAACTGGTGACTACTTTATATGAACTTGAAAATAAAGTATATTATTCTGGTGTTGGGAAGATTGTTCTACATTGTCAATTAGATCAAGCTGGTTTAAAATGTCTATATTAGGGATCTACCAACTTTCTCTTAAACAGGCACATAAATATTTCAGATGTTGTGGGCCACAGGATCTCTGTCAGAACTACTCAACTGTGCAGTTACGGCATGAAAACAGCTATAAACAAATCACATAACTGTGTTCAAATACAATTTTATGTATGGATACAGAAATTTGAATTTCACAAAAGTTCTGTGTGTCATTTAATCTTATCCTTTAGTATTTTTCACCATTTGAAATTTTAAAAACCACTCTTAGCTAATGGGAAATTTAAAAGTGGTCAATGCGATGGATTTGGTCCACAGGTAAGAACTTGCCAATCCCTGTTCTATACCTTTACTGATTTTCTGTCTACTATACTATCAATTACTGGCAGAGGAGTGCTATCTCTAAATATACTTGAAGATTTATCTATTTCTGTTTCATTCTATTAGTTTTCACTTTACGTATTTTGCAACTATGTAATTAAACAGATCTATATTTAGATTATGTCTACTCAATAAATTGACCTCTTCATCATTATGAAATGTCTGTCTTTATCCCTGGTAATATTCTTTTGCCCAAAGTCAACTTTTCCTGATATTAGTATAGCTAGCTACTCCAACATTTTTATGATTAATGTTTGCATATATTTTCTTTCCCAACCTTTGGCTTTCTACCTGAGATTTCATATTTAAAATGGGTTTCTTGTGCACATCAAATAACTCGGTCTTCCTTTCATCTAAACAATCTGCCTTTTAATTGAATTTTTTATCCCATTCCCACTTCGTATAATTATTAACATGGTTGGGTTTAGAAGTCCACCATCTTGTTATTTTTTCTATTTGTCCCATTTATTTTTTATTCCCTTTTTCCCTTGTTTCCTAGCTTTCGTTGGATTTTATTTTTTGGTATTCTATTTCATTTACATTATATGCTATCCCTTTTTACCTTTTTTTTTTTTTAAGTGACTGCTCTGGAGTAGACAATATACATCTTTATCACAGACTACCCTCAAATAATATTAAAACACCTCAGTACACTGTAAGAACCTTCCAAAGTTTATGTCTCTTTCCCTCAAGCTATCCTTTGTGGTACTGTTGTGTATTTTGCTTTTCCCATGTCATAACCCCCAAAAATATATTATCTTGCTTTAAATAGTCAATAATCTTTTAAATTAACAACAAAAAGGGGGGAAAAGCCATATATCCACATATTTATCATGTTGTATAAAACCCAGGTTTCTAACTGGTATCATTTTCCTCATGTTTAAAGTATTTCCCTTACCATTTCATGAAATGGAAGTCTGCTGCTAACAAATGCTCTCAGCTCTTGTGTGCCTGAAAGAAGATTTTAACTTCATTTCTAAATTTCATACAGAATTCCAGTTTGATTTTTTTTTTTTCCAGCACTCTAATGATGTTTCATTGTCTTCTGGCTTGCACCATATCAGGTAAGAAATCTCTCTCCTCATTCTAATCTTTGTTCTTTTGAAGGAAAAGTGGTTCCCCCAATCTCCACCAATCCTCACCCCTGCCTGCTCTGGCTACTTTTAAGATTTACTCTGCATTCCTGGTTTCCAGCAATTTAATTATGATAAGCCTGGGTGTGGTTTCCGTTGTGTTTATCCTGCTTAAGGTTCACTGAACTTCTTGATAAGTGGGTTTATGTTTTCCAATACATATGGAAAATTTGGGATAATTTCTTGAGATGTATTTCTGCTCTCTGCCCCAACCATTTTTTCCCGCAACTTCAGTATACGTATGTACGTTTAGACTGCTTGATTTTGTCCAGAGGTTACTTAGGCTCTGTTCACTTCTTTTCCAGTTTTTTTCTTTTGTTTTGATTTTTGAGACAGAGTCTTGCTTTTCTGCCCAGAATGGAGTGAAGTGGTACGATCTCAGCTCACTCTAACCTTCGCCCCTGGGGTTCAAGCAATTCTCCTGCCTCAGTAGAATTCAAGCAATTCTACTCCTCCCAAGTAGCTGAGATTACCAGTGCACGCCACCACGCCCAGCTAATTTTTATATTTTTAGTAGAGAAGGGGTTTCACCATGTTGGTCAGGATGGTCTCAAACTCCTGACCTCAGGTGATCCACCCGCCCTGACCTCCCAAAGTGCAAGGATTACGGGGGTAAGCCACCACACCCAGTCTTCAGTTTTTTTCTGTCTGTATGCTTTAGTTTCATTTGCTATCTTCAAATTCACGGATGTTTTCTTCTGTAGAATGTAACGTGCTATGAATGCCATTATGTATTTTTTTCAGGTGTCTTATTTTTAACCTCTGTAAGTTCTATTTGATTTTTTCTCCTTCCTATGCTCGTATTTTCCTTTAAATACTTGAATATACTTTTAGTAACTGTTTCAGAGTGCACAGCTGATAATTCCATCATCTCTGTAATTTTCTAGGTTTATTTCTGTTGATTGATTTTTCACTTGTTTGTGGGTCACATTTTTGTGGTTCCTAACAAGTCTGGCAATTGGATGCTCCACATTATGAGCACCAGAATTTGTTATTCTGTTGTTTTGTTATATTTGTTATTTTTTCTAAAGTGTTAGACTTCATTTTTAGAAAAATGTAAGTTACTTTCAGATCAGCTACATTGTTTTGGAGCTTGTTTTTAAGTTTCATTAGGGTGGATTTGAATTTGCCTTCATGCTGGAGCTAGTTCAGTTCTACTGTCAAGGCATGTCTCCTCTGGCGTCAGGTGCCTTAAGTGTGCTTCAAGTATTCAACAAGGACTCTATTGTAGTTGGCTATCACTCAAATATCCCTCCCAGTCCTGTGTGAGTCCTGGAAAGTTAAGCTTATAGCTCTCTGGTTGTTCTCTGCCTGACCTCACAGGCATATGTGCTGTGCATATGTGGCTTAATAATATTCAACAACAGATTCAAAGGTATTATTTCTGAAGCACTTTTTCTACATAGGCCCTTCTCTCTCATACTCCGCTCCCATACCTCCCAGGTGACTCAACCTTCCCAAACTTCAATCTCTCTCTTTAACTCAGCAATTGTACCATGTCTGCTTGGTTCCCCCAACTCCCATAGTCTAGAAAGCAAGCCAGGGTGACAATAGGGTTACCTCAATTGTTTCCCTTCTGGGACCACAATCCTGTTGTACTTGTTGCCCATTGTCTAAAAACAACTGACAGTAAATCCAGTCCCAGTTACTCTCTCATGGTTGAGAGTAAAAATCTACAGATCTTTCACGAATCAGAAAAATTAAATCACAAAATTTATATGGGTGAGCATTAAGACTGCAGGTGAGTTTTCTTTAAACTTATTAATTCTTAGAGCAGCTTTAAGGTATTGCTTATTTGATGGATTTAAGAATTATTTATCAAGTATGGAGATTAGCGTTCACAATTCTTCACATGCCTTTATTTAAAGCAATCTGAATGTATTTCTTGCTATGAAAAGCCAAGTACTCAAATTAACTGATAAGAGAAACTAGTGCTTATTATTAAATCATAGCATTCAATCCCAGTGGCAGAGAATGCAAATTTGTTTTCCAATATTTGTTTTCTACGTAAAACCACCTATTTTTAGCTAAGCACATGCCTGTCAGAAAAAAGAACTACATTCTTAGCTTCCTAAGTAGCTAGGTGTGGCTGTGAGACTAAGAAAACAGGATGTAAACGAAAATGACATGTGCTGCTTTTCCCTTAAGTGTCTTCATAAGGAGGGAGTATGTTCTTTTCTCTTTTCTTTGTACGAGTTCCAATAACCTCTAGGATCATTTGCTAAATCTGAAAATAGACACCATATACATTGGAGCACTGACTACTTCAGAACTTGTTGAATGTGATGAAAATAAATTTCTGTCTTCTATAATGCTTATACCATCAATGCAGCCAAATTTAATACTGAGTTCTTTAAAAATAGGTCATTAAAGTTTGATTTGATTAAAAAAAAAAAAAAACTAGCTATTTGCAAAGCAAAAGAGCATATTAACAGTTTATAAGTATTTTGGTAAACAAAAGTCCCAGGAGGCCAGGTGCCGTGGCTCACATCTATAATCTCAACACTTTGGAAGGCAGAGACAGGAGAATTACTTGAGCCCAGAAGTTTGCGGCCAACCTGAGGAACACAGGGAGACCCAGACTCTACAAAAAAATTTAAAAATTAGCTGGATGTGATGGCATGTGCCCATGGTCCCAGCTACTTGAGAGGCTGGGGTGGGAGGAACTCTTGAACCTGGGAGGTCGAGGCTGTAGTGAGCTGTGATTACGTGATTATGTGATTACATCTACACACATATAATACTTACTGTTTGTGTGTATATATACACATATATATATAAATACAAATTATTCAGTTTGTTAGCAGTGGTTTCCTTCTTAGGAATATTATTAACCCATATCATCTTTATTTGTAAATCAATTAGATTTCTTTAACATTCAGCTTCATAAGACTTCAATAATTATATATACAATGGTTTCAAAAGAAGAGACTTCATAATCTGAGAAAAAAATGTTAACATCAATCAATTTGCAGACAACTGAAGTCCATTTCTAATAAGATGCAAAAAATAGTAGCCATTAAGCGAAAAACATGAAGTACACTACATGAAAAAGTCTGTTTAACAAAAGTCGCCATTAAGTATTAATTTGTAAATTATAGTGTCAGAGGGTATCTGCATACATGTATAACAAAGTATTCATATTCAGAATATATAAGAAAACAAGTTAAAAAGGCAAACAACCCAACAGAAAAACAGGCAAAAGATCGGAGTAGCCACTTCATTAAAAGTATCCAAATGATCAGTAAGCATATGAAAATATAATCAATTTCATTAATAATTATGCAAACAAAAGTCACAATGAACTATCAATACATGCTTACCAGAACAACTAAAATTAAAAATAAACAATATCGGCCAGGCCTGGTGGCTCACACCTGTATTACCAACACTTTGGGAAGCCAAGGTGGACGGATCACTTGAGGTCAAGAGTTCGAGACCAGGCTGGCCAACATGGTAAAACCCTGTCTCTACTGAACATATAAAAATTAGCCAGGTATACTGGCACGTGCCTGTAATCCCAGCTACTCAGGAGCCTGAGGCATGTGGATCACTTGAACCCAGGAGGCGGGGTTGCAGTGAGTTGAGACCATGCCACTGCATTCCAGCCTGGGTGACAAAGTGAGACTGTCTTAAAAAATATATATATATATACACACACACACACACACACACATATATATACACACACACACAATTAAGTATTGGCAAAGTTCTGGAATAACTAAACTGACATAATTTCTGGTAAGAGTATAAAATCACTTTTGAAAATTAGTAGACTCTACTAAAGATAAGCACCTGCACATGCTAGGACCCAACAATTCCACTTCTAGACACATACTCAAGTAAAATGCACACATTTGTCCATGAAAAGATATGTCAAGAATATCCATAAATGTGGCCAGGTACAGTGGCTCACACCTATAATCCCAGCACTTTGGGAGGCCGACGTGAACAGATCATCTGAGGTCAGGAGTTTGAGATCAACCTGGCCAACATGGTGAAATCCCATTTCTACTAAAAATACAAAAATTAGCCGGGGATGGTGGCGGGCGCCTGCAGTCCCAGCTACTCAGGAGGCTGAGGCAGGAAAATCACTTCAACCTCGGAGGCAGAGGTTGCAGTGAGCCAAGATTGTGCCACTGCACTCCAGACTGGGCGACAAGAGCAAAACTCTGTCTCCAAAAAACCAGAAAAGAAAAGATATCCATGTTCATGGACTGAAAGACTTGAAATTGTTTAAATGTCTATAATATATAAAGTGATCTACAGGATCAATGCAATCCCTATCAAAATCCCAATGGCATTTTTGCAGAGGAAAAAAAAAAATCCTGACATTCATATAAAATCACAAAGGATCCCAAATAGCCAAAGCAATCTTAAGAAAAACAAAGCTGAAGGCCTCACATTTCCAAACTTCTACACATTACAAAGCAATAGTAATTCAAACAGTATGTTACTGACATAAAGACAAACATACAGACCAATGGAACAGACTAGAGAACCCAGAAATAAACTCTCACTTACATGGTCAAATGATCTTCAACAAAGATGCCAAGGCTACATGATAGGAAAAGAACAGTTTCTTCCACATATGGTGCTAGTAAAATGCATACCCACATTTATAAAGAATGAAATTGACCCTTACTTTACACCACACACAAAAAAACATAACTCAAAATGAATTAAAGGCCTAGACCTAAGACCTGAAACTATAAAAGATCTAGAAGAGACAAAGGTTCATGACAGTGGATTTGGCAAAGATTTCTTGGATATAACACCAAATGCACAAGCAACAAAAGAAAACATGAACAAATGGTGCTAATATCAAACTCAAAACCCTCTGCACAGCAAGGGAATAACAGAGTAAAAAGGCAATGAAAGAAATGGGAGAAAAAAATTGTAAACCACATATGTGATGGGGGGTTAATATTCAGAATACATAAAGAGCTACTACAACTCAACAACAATAAAAACATCCCAGTCATAAACTAGGAAAATTGCAGTCTGGGGACAGGGCTTATCACAGAGAAAATTTTAAAATTAGTAAAACAAAAAAAAAAAAAATAGGTAAAGGATTAGAATAGATATTTCTCCGAAGAAGATATACGAATAGCCAACAAGCACAAGAAAAGATGTTCAGCATCACTAATCATCAGGGAAATACAAATCAAAACCACATATCAAGTCACATCTGTTAGGATGGCCATTATTTGAAAAAATTTAAAACCCAAAAAATAAGTATTGACAAGGATGTGGAAAAACTGAAACCCTTGTGTACTACTGGTGGGAATAATGGTGCAGCCACTATGAAGCACAGTATGATGATTCCTCAAAATAATAAAAAACAGAATTACCATATGATCCAGCAATCTCACTTCTGGTATAACGAAAAGAATTAAAAACAGGATCTCAAAGAGATATGTGCACACCATGTTCATTGCAGCATTACTCACAATAGCACAATAGCTAAGAGGTGGAAGCAACCTAAATGCCCATGGACAGATGAATGGATAAATAAAATGTGGTAGATACATACAATTATTCACCCTACAAAAAAGAGAAACCCTTTCATCTGCTGCAACAAATGAACCTTGAGGACACTATGCTAAGTGAAATAAGCCAATCACAAAAAGAAAAATGCTGCATGATTCCATTTATATGAGGTATCTAAAATAGCCAAACTCTTGGAAACAGAAAGCAGAATGGGCTAGAAAAGGAAGAGTTGTTGCTAAATGGATAGGGTTTCAGTTTTGTTAAGATGAAAAAATTCTAGCGATCTGTTGTACAACAATGTTCCTATAGTTAACATTACTACACTGTACACTCAAAAATGGACAAGATGGTAAATTTGGTATTTTTGACCAAAATGAGAGATAGAGCGCACACAAGCAAATGCAATGAAACACATAAAAAGGGAATATTCATAGCAACACTATGTATAAAATGGAAATAATTCAAATGTCCATCAATAGAATAAAATACTATATAGAAATGAGAAGAATGAAAAGGGCAATATACAACAAGGGTTACTCTCACAAGCATAATGTTGAATGAAAGAAACCAGACAGGAAGGAGGATATACTATATTTATTGGCTTATTCATATAAAGTTTACAAACACAAAAAACTAACTTATGATGTTAGAAGTCAGGCTAATGAATACACTTGGAAAGAGAAAATGAGTGAAAAAGGGAAGAACGACTCCTGCGAGTATTAGCAATGTTCTATTTCTTGCTCTGGATGCTGATTATATGGTATATGTATTTCATGATGTTATGGTAACAGTAATACTAACCAATTAGAGTACAAAAAGAAAGAAATGAAGAAATATTTTATTAATATAGCTCTAAAAATTATAAACATACACAAAATACAGTATATATGTGGTTGAACGTATATGTGAGAGTGTCCCCTTCAGTATCTCTATTCTCCTTCCCTTGTAAAGTTATCGAACTCCCTCAATTATGATTAGACAGGGAACACCAGAATAAAGACTAATTTCCTAGACCCTTCACCCTCGCCCCCTTGAAGCTGATGTGTCGATGTGACAAAGTTCTAGCTAACTAGCTAACAGAATGAGAAAAAAGAGCAACTTCTCGGTCTTGTCCCTGTAAGGGACTCAGCCTCCACTTCTCATCTCTCACCCTTAGAGTGTAATTTTCATCATTATAGCCTAAAATGGATGAAAAAGTTCAGCTTCAACTGTCCTTGTTACCCTTCCTGTGGGTACAATGGAGAGAGAGTACTATTTTAGATCTTGAGAAGTAGTCATGTTGAGGATAAAAGAACAACAAAAGAGAAAAAGTCTGGTCCCCAACACAATTCAAGAAACTAAGTGAGCCCCTAACTACTTACCCAGACTTCAGAAGAACTTAGAAATAAACTTAAATCTGTATTTTTAGGTTTGTATTACAGTTCTATTAGCCATCTAACCTGCATCTGAATATAGCATATCGAAATAATACCCCATGACCAAGTTGGTTTATTCCAGGCATGCAAGAATGGGTCAACATCAGGAAATTGTATTTCACTACATCAAAAAATGAATGGAGACCAAATCTTACAATAAACAGAAGCACAAAAGATGATGGTAACATTTATAGCCATCGATAATAAAAACTAAGTAAAATAGAAAAGGAAGAAAATGATTAAAGTATGATGAAGGATTATTATCAAAACCCGGCAAGGTGCAGTGGCTCATGCCTGTAATCCCAGCACTTTAGGAGGCCGAGGAAGGAGGACTGATTGATCCCAGGAGTTTGAGACCAGCCTATGGGCAACATAGTAAGGCCCCGTCTCTACAGAAAATAAAAAATTAGCTGGGTGTGGTGGCACACGCCTGTAGTCCCAGCTACTTAAAAGGCTGAGGTGAGAGGACTGCCTGAACCCAGCAAGTTGAGGCTGCAGTGAGCCGTGTTTGGGACACTGGACTCCAGGCTAGGTAACAGACCAAGACCCTGTTTGAAAAACAAACCAAAACAAAAAACCCCAACCGCAAACATTATATTAAAAGATTAAATAATAAAGTCACCTCCACTGCAATTAAGAACAAGACAAAGATAATCACAAATACCACTGTTATTCAACTCATTTACGGAGGTTCCACTGAATATATAACAAGTTAACAAAATAATCCATATATTTATATACTTGAAATTATCTTTATTTGAAGACACATCATTGAATAACTGCAAAATTCAAAAACTAATAAAAAATTACTAAGACATTTTAAAGTTAGTAGACACAAAATAAATATTCAAAAATCCACAGGTCTTCTCTGTACTCCAGTATCCCGTTAAAAATGAAAATAGGAAAAAAAAATTCCCACTCAATAAGAGTAAAAATACTAAATTAAGTTTAGTTGTATATAACAACATTTGAAGTAATAGTTATTTAAGAAGTTAATCTCAGGCTCATGCCTGTAATCCCAGCACTTTGGGAAGCCAAGGCGGGTGGATCACTCAAGGTCAGGAGTTCGAGATCAACCTGGTTAACATGGTGAAACCCTGTCTCTACTAAAAATACAAAAATTAGTCCAGTATGGTGGCAGGCGCCTATAATCCCAGGTACTCGGAGGCTGAGTCAAGACAACCTCTTGAAACCAGGAGACGGTGGTTAGTGTAAGCAGAGACTGCACCACTGCACTCCAGCCTGGGCAAGACAGAGCAAGACTCAGTCTCAAAATAGAAAAAAAGAAGAAGTTAATCTCTTGCTCACATGAAAAGTCTAAATGCAGGAATTCCAGCTCTGGAATGGTGACAAAGTTATCAGGCTCTAGCTGTCTCTGTTACAGATGGCTGTCATTCCCATCATCATCTAAGAAGCGGGAACACCCACAGGCAATAAGATTGGAGGGGGAAAAAAGGAAAAACAGTGTACCCATGCAGAGATGCCCTGAAAGTTTCATACTACACTTCCACTTATACCTTGTCAGGACTTAATTACATGACCACATCTAGCTATAAGGAAGAACAGAAAAGTAGTAGTTTCATCTGGGTAGCAATGTGCCAGACAAAAATAGAGGATCTGTTGGAAAAAAAAAAAAAGAAAGAATAGCATTGGGGAACACAATAAACAATCTCTGCCATTAATTCCTAAGATTACATTTTAAAAGAAAAGTATATGATTTATATGGAAAAGTGTGGAACTTTTTCAAAATTGTCAACGGACATAAAATAGAACCTAAAAACACTGAATCATAGGTCACATTCCTAAACGGAAAGATAATACCACAAAATGATCGACATTTCACATTAACATATAACTCTAACATAATTCTTATCTGAATCCCTAAGATACTGTAGGTAAAGGTTTGGGGAAGAAGGATTCTTTGTTTTAGAACTAGATCAAGGTTGTCCAACATGCAGCCTGTGCACAGCATGCAGCCCAGAACAGCTTTGAATGTGGCCCAACACAAATTCGTAAACTTTCTTAAAACGTTGTAAGATTGTTTTGCGATGTTTTTTTAGCTCATCGGCTATCGTTAATGTTAGTGTATTTTATGTGTGGCCCAAGAGAATTCTTCTTCCAATGTGGCTCAGGGAAGCTAAAAGATTGGACACCACTGAACTAGATGAAATTTAAAGTTGACATGGAAAAAGACATGTCCACATTAAGCTAAGAGAATTTTTCAAAACAACACCTAAACAGAATTTTAGTGTTAGGTGACAGAATGAGATGTTAATTTTTTAATAACAACACCTAAATAGAATGACTGTTAAGTCCTAGTGTGCCTGAGGCTGTTACAATTTCATACCATTGTTCTACTATCCTGTATGCTTTAACGCCTTCATTTTTAAAAAGAATTATTATTAACAGTTACATTAAAATAAGTTAGAATGAGCTTGGTAGATCCAGTTATTTTCATTCTATCTCTATACTTGTTCACTTTCCTGAACATCTACGTTCCCATGGTCCCAAACACCATATAAATTCCTGATCTGGAAAGGGAGGTCCATTCATTCTTAACTCCCTACAACTCCAAAAACATCTGGATAAAGAAACCCTCCCTTCTCTGAAACTCTCCATGCCCATGGCTTCAGTTGTCAACTGTGTATGATACTACCAAATTTCTTTCGTGATGTTGAGACCAGGAACCCACTGCCTATCTGTCATTTCCATTTGAGTGTTCAACAGGAACCTCAAACTCAATATACACAAATCTGAACCTGCTGTGTTGTCCAACTCCGTTCTTCCTACATACGAATAGAAATGAACGGCATAACCATTCATTACCATTCATCTATCCAATTATCCAAGTCCACATCCAAACCCTGGAAATCAGTGATGAAATCCCTTATTCAAACATTCAATTAATCATCAATTACTATCAATTTTATCTTCTTTAAGTTATTCAATTTTCTTCATCACACTACCACTGCCACAGTGCCAGTTACCATCCTTTATTAGGATTACAGCAATAGCCTCTTCACTGCTCACTCTCTTTCCAGTACTGCACTCCTTCAATTCACTTTACAGCCACTACATTTCAAGAACATTTATTTTTAAATCATGTGGTACCTTATGGTAGGTAAATTACTTCAATTTTTAGAACGTATTGTCTTATACTTTAATACTTCTATTCCAAGTCCATCATCACTCAAAACAATTGTTTTTTGCTTTTTGTTTTTGAGACAGAGTCTCACTCTGTCCCCTAGGCTGAGTGCAATGGCACATCTCGGCTCCCTGCAACCTCCACTTCCCAGGTTCAAGCAATTCTCCCTGCCTCAGCCTCCTGAGTAGCTGGGATTACAGGTTCCTGCCACCACGCCCAGCTAAGTTTTGTATTTTTAGTAGAGACAGGGTTTCGCCATGTTGGCCGGGCTGGTCTTGAACTCCTGACCTCAGGTGATCAGCCAGCCTTGGCCTCCCAAAGTGCTGGGGATTACAGGTGTGAGCCACCATGCCCAACCTCAACACAAGTTTCATATCTAGCTCTTTCACTCAATAGTTCTGGGTCACCAACATATTGACAGTCTTTTTATCAAAATTATGTAACACAAAGAACATCAATCAAAAAAAGAATCATCAAATTAGATCCAAACGAATCCTTAAAATTTCAGAGGTACAACTAGTGATTTCATCTATGTAAACAGTATATAGTACTTTACTGAAACAAATTTTAGAGTCTGTTATAAGCAGTGGCACTTCAACATAAGACAAGCAAAATAAGAACACTAAAAAAATTTTGAAACCCATGGAAAGAAAACATTTAAAAAAAAAAACAAAAAAAAAACTCACCATACACACCTGCAGAAGGAGTAGAACTATTCATGGTAAAAGGTCCGTTAATGATGCCAGAAGAAAGAAGCTCATCAGATCCCCGCTGAAAAGCAAAACCAGTGTTTGGTTAATAAACCAAGTTGTAGATAATGGTCCATATTTACTACTAAAAGTATTAAAAGCTAATAATATTACTTCATCTTTGTACGAAGACATCAAACGGGGAACTCCTCAAGAATCACAAAATCAAAAGGTTGGAAATGAACTGCATAGCAAGAAAAAATTACTGCAAATCCACAACTATATTGTTAGTTATTTAAAAAACACAACTGCCACCACAGAAATGGGCGCATAATCTTGAAATTCTTTCTAACCAAACCCTGGTTTCCAAAATGTAACATCTGAAACTGCCACACTATATTTAGGGGGTTGCATTATAACATTGTTTTTGTAGCATACATTTATATCCAAACAGTTTGTACAGTCCTCCCTAAGAATCCTGACTTTTCAATACCAATGTATTGAAAATATAATTCATTTCCATATTGGCCAAATTCTTTATAATCAATAACTTTTTATCCATTAATCCTCAAAATGATCTTTAATACAGACTAGTTCTTAAACAACTGTTCAAGTAATTTACTCTTTTTTTCAGGTAAGAGTTTTGATCAACTTCCAAAACCGACTGGCAACACTAAAAAGTAAGTCAGAGAAGTCTTTTCATTGTAACGTAAGATCTATGACCAACATTTACAAGATTACTTTTAGGAAGGACAATAAATACTGTGTACAAAGTTAAAACCAACCTATTTTAAATAGTACTATCGGTTTAGCTTGGTCAATTTTTAAGAACAAGTGTTTTGATCCACTGGATAATAAAAATAATCCCCAAACAATCCTACAAATATTAGAACAGTAACAGTGTTACAGCACATATTTCATGTTTAAGTGTAGCTGCCACTTCTGTAGGGAACAACTTCAGTCTTTGCTGAAGAAAGACAAACCACCAATATATCTACATAATAGAAATACAATTATTTAAACAAGTCCTGTATTAAACATCCAGAAATTACTCCCTTTGGATATTTCACCAGAAATTTATAGTAACATCCCGGAACAAGAAGAAGGGATTAAGTAAGCAGGATAAAAGAAAACTGAAAATCTCAACTCCCAGAAAAATCAAGACTAAGGCCTCACTTAAAGCACAGGTCTTCCTAATAATAGTTGAGATGTAGACATTATCAGGTTACATATGATAATTAACAGATTTTGTGGTTTGCTGGCTATCTGCAAATAGAGAAAGTTACATTTTCGCGGCTTTAAATGTATTAATAGTAAAAATTAAAACTTACTCAACATGATTTTTATATGAGGAATTTGGTTAAATGCATTACTAACAGATGTATCTTCCACACATATGAGATAGCATCAATACGTTTCTATCCATACATCAAGTTAATATAATCTTAAAAACCACTTGAGGGTGGTCACTTTAGCTCTTCAGAGATTTGCAGAAATGTATTTTTTCAAGAATAACAAAAAGCACAACTATAAAGCAAAAATACTGACAAGCTAGATAATATTGACAATTTTATTTAACAAAAGACATCATTAGGAGAATAAATAGACAAGTCATGGAATAAGAAGATATCTGCAATACATAAAACCAACAAAGGATTTATATCCAGAACGTAGTAAGAAAAAGAAAAAAGGAAAAACAAAACACTAGAATTCAGTTAAGAAAAAGCCAAGATAACCAAAAAATGACAAGAGACTTGAACAGCCATCTCACAAAGTGGTGGACTATGTTACCGTTCCAGAGTATTTGTACCCTCTCCTTTTCCTGAACAAGAATTATTCACCCCCGACCATGGTCATGTGACTTGCAATGCCTCCAGTGGGAGGAGTATAACTCCCTTCCCCGCTGACAATGAACACGGTTTTGTAATATCCTTTGGGCAATGGAACATGAATGGACAGGACCTACACTTAATCCAAACAGTAATTTCAAAGATATCAGTCATTTCTGCTAGTTTTTTCTCTTTCTCTCTGAAGTAAGAGCATATCTCAAATAAGAGGTACTCTTTCAGCCTGATTCTCAGAATAACAAGTATAGCTCCATAACAGCTACCACCATTCTAAGTGAACAAGAAATAAATGTTTTCTTAAACCACATATAAATGACTAATACCATATCCAATCAAATATAAGATATTTGACCGCATCCTCATTGGTCATCAGGGAAATGCAAGTTAAAACCAGCATGAAATACTATAATATTTAAAAGATTGACAATACGATGTTAGTAATAATGTGGAGTAACAAAAACTCTCACATGGGAGCTAAGTATAACTTAGTGGGAGTGTAAACTGGTACCACTTGGAAAACTGTCTGATCCAATCTACTAAAGCCAAATATATGAATATACTAGGATCCCTATATAGTCTACTCCGATGCATAAACCCCAAGATATCGCCTACTTGTGTGCACCCAGACATGTCAGATTGTCTTCAGCAGCATTATTTGTACTCGTCAAACTGGAAACAACTAAATGCCATCAACTGTAGAATAGCTGAGTGAATGTTTGTAAATGTATGCAATGACTATACAACAATGAGAATGAACTACGGCTCCACATAACATAAACAAATCTCACAAACCTAAAAAGTCAGTCACGGCCGGGCGCGGTGGCTCACACCTGTAATCCCAGCACTTTGGGAGGCCGAGGTGGGCAGATCACAAGGTCAGGAGATCAAGACCATCCTGTCTAACATGGTGAAACCCCGTTTCTACTAAAAATACAAAAAATTAGCCGGGCCTGGTGGCGGGCACCTGTAGTCCCAGCTACTCAGGAGGCTGAGGCAGGAGAATGGCATGAACCCAGAAGGCACATGTTGCAGTGAGCCAAGATCATGCCATTGCACTCCGGCCTGGATGACAAAGCGAGACTCCGTACCAAAGAAAAAAAAAAAAGTCAGTCACAAAGAATACATGCTATATTGTTGCATTTATATAGGGTACAAAAAGCTGGGCACAGTGGCTCACACCTGTATTCCCAGCACTTTGGGAGGCCAAGGAGGGAGGATCACTTAAGGTGAAGAGTTCAAGACCAACCTGGGAAACACAGGGAGACCCCATATCTTTTAAATAAAAATTTTTTTAAAAAATGGATTATCAAAAGCAAAAGCACAAATCACAAAAAATAAATAAACTGAACTGCACTTTGTCAAATATAAAAACTTTTGTATTTCAAAGAACATCATTGAGAGAATAAAAAGACAACACGGAGAATGGAAGAAAGTATTTGCAAATCACGTATCTCACAAGAAACTGGTACCCAGAACACCTAAGAACCCTTAAGCTCAACAATAAAAAAAGACAACCCATTGGATTTGAAAAGGTATTTCTCCAAAGAAGGCCAGTGAGTACATGAAAAGATGCTCAACCTAATTAGTCATTAAGGAAATGGAAATCAAAAGCCACTTCAAGGAAAAAGTAAGACCATGATACCACCACTTAACTATCAGAACACCTAAAATAAAAAGTTACAATATCAAATGCAGACCAGGATGTGGAAAAAATGGATCTCTCATACATTGCTGGTAGCAATGTAAAATGGTACAGACACTCTGGAAAGTAGTTTGGTGTTTTCTTAAAAAAAACTAAACATACACTTAGCAACCTCAAAAGATAATATGCTCTATGATTTCACCTACAGTATTCTCAAAATGACAAAAATCATAGAGATGGAAAACAGATTAGCAGTTGCCAGGAGGTAAAGATGGCTGGGCGGAGGTGGTAGGTATGATTATATACGGTACCATAAGGAGATCTTTGTGGTGATGGATTAGTTCTGTATCTTGACTGTGATGGTAGTTATGAGAATCTACATATGCAATAAAATCAAATAGAACTATATACAGGCACTGTGCCAATACCAATGCTCCTGTTTTGATGGTGTACTATAATTACATAAGATGTGACCACTGGAGGAAACTTTGTGAGGGGCACACAGGACTTTTCTATAGTATCTTTACAACTTGCCATGCATCTCTAATTGTTTGAAAAGTTTAATAAAATTAAAATTAAAAAATGAAATATAGGATAACAGGTGCTTCATTCTGAGCCAAAGGATTCCTACTGGCTTGAGAGTCTTGCTGTCTTAGAACAGTCATCACTAACACCTGTGTTCAACTCTGCCACAGCCCGCTGTTACAGATCATTCTCAATACTGTGCCTCTGTACAACAGTGGTCCAGAAGGCATCCCTTCAAAGATAAGCAGAACAAAAAGAAAAGAAAGAAACATTACAAAAGATAGATAACATACACCAGAAACTACACAAATTTCAATTGACAGCAAATAGCTTTTTGTAAAATGAAAAAGAAAAAATTGACCTAATACCCTCTCTAAAACAAAACTATAAAGGGATACAACAGCTCAAGGGAAAGGCAAATAAGAAATCTACCAAAAGAGTTAAAGGAAAAATTGGTGAGAAAAAAGAAAAGGCAGTATCTTGAAAGTCAAACATTTGAGAAGTCAAAAGCACAAACACCTTTCTACCATCCAAACAAGTTACCTGCTGTGAGGAACCAACTCTTTTCATATTTTTGACATTAAAAAACTAGTAAGAAGAAATGTACAGGAAAACACTTTGAGACACTTGAGATTACCAGAAAGGCACCTAGAGGAGGTGTTAAACTGTTAACACAGGCCCCAGATAAGGGCTAAGAATCCCAAAAGTTGACTATAGTCTTTTTTTTTTTTTTAGACAAGGTCTTGCTCTGTCACCCAGGCTGGAGTACAGTGACACGATCTTAGCTCACTGCAACCTCCGTCTGCTGGGTTCCAATGATTCTCATGCCTCAGCCTCCTAAGCAGCTAGGATTACAGATGTCCACCACAACACCCAGCTAATTTTTGTATTTTTAGTAGAGACGGGGTTTCACCGTGTTGGTCAGGCTGGTCTCGAACTCCTGACCTCAAGTGATCTGCCCACCTCAGCCTTCTAAAGTGCTAAGACTACAGGCGTGAGCCACCATGCATGGCCTGACTATATTCTTCTTAATGCACACATGCCATTTCAGTTTCAATTTGACAGGGAAGTAAGTTACTCATATTTTTTTCTATTTTTATCTCATTCAATAAACTGTTACCTAGTTTCCTACCAAATAAATCTCCAATCAACCATTAATGTGAAATTATTCTACTGGTTACTGAATCAAGTCTAAACGCCTGTGATGGCAATGAAACGCTCTCTCTAATCTGGATCTCTTCCTCACAATAACACTCCCCTGTCATGTAATTTTCTCCAAATAAATCATACTTATTCTGCATCTTTTTATGATATTCTCCTGCTTCAAGCACTACCCCTTTGCTACATATCCAATCCTATCTACTAGTCACAGATAAAATGGCACCAATCCTTAAGAATTTTTCTATCCCAAGTGAAAAGGTTCAACGTAATTTTTACCATCTTTCAACATTAAAATGTGTATGGTTCTAGAATTTTAGTTCAGTTCACATAATCTATTATTCCTATGTTTATAATTATCAATATCATAATTTTGTCAAATATGTACACAAAGTTCTTAGATACCTTGAGGTCTATTTGCGCCTTTATACTATATTATACTAGCCTATAGCAGAGTATCAGGTACAAGATTAACAGCCCTCTGCCTTGGCTACTCAATACAATCACATGGGCAGCTAAAAAATAAATACTACAGGCTGGGTGCAGTGGCTCATGCCTGTAATCCCAGCACTTTGGAAGGCTGAGGCAGGCAGATCAAGACCAGCCTGACCAATATGGTGAAATCCCATCTCTACTAAAAATACAAAAATTAGCCAGGTGTGGTGGTGTGCACCTGTAGTCCCAGCTACTGGGGAGACAGAGGTAGGAGTATCACTTTAACCTGGGAAGCAGAGGTTGCAGTAAGCCAAGATCACACCACTACCCTCCAGCCTGGGCAACAGGGCAAGACTCTGTCTCAATCAACCAATCAATACTACAGGCTGGGCACAGTGGATCATGCCTGTAATCCCAGCACTTTGGGAGGCCAAGGCAGGTGGATCACCTGAGGTCGGGAGTTCGAGACCAGCCTGACCAACACAGTGAAACCCCATCTCTACTAAAAATACAAAAATTAGCCAGGTATGGTGGTGCATGCCTGTAATCTCCACTACTCAGAAGGCTGAGGCACAAGAATCACTTGAACCCAGAAGGCTGAGGTTGCAGTGAGCCGAGATTACACCACTGCACTCCAGCCTGGGCAACAGAGTCAGACTGTCTCGAGAGTGGGGGGAAAAAAGTATCCATTTTTAGTACCAGAGTCCATACCTTCTTTGTATAGAATTGTACAGGACATTTAGTAAAGTCTCACTTACGGTTAACCTTTGAGAAAAAGAATAAAGCATGTATCTGCCTATGCATTTGAATTTTTCCTGCAGAACACTGTGATGAGATTTGTTTAGAGAAAAAAAAAGCAAAAAATTTCACTGTAACCACCTTATTTAAGCATCTTTGCCTACTTATCCAGTTATCTCAGAATATATCTATGAATATGAAATAGCTGGATCATATTTCATTTTGATAAGTCATTTATCTTAATACGTATTTTACAAAGTTATAATATGAATCTATGCTCTGCTTTATTATCCTTTTAGCTGATAAGCTTTCTCCATGTTGTTAGTCTGTCACTATTCATTTACTTATTTTGTGAGACAGAGTCTCGCTCTGTCGCTCAGGCTGGACTGCAGTGGGATGATCATAGCTCACTGCAGCCTCAACCTTCCAGGTCAAGCAATCCTCGCACCTTAGCCTCCCATGTATCTAGGACTAGAGGCATGCATCACTTTGCCCAGCCGATTTTTTAATTTTTGTAGACAGAAAAAATTTTATTATTATATTTGGTTCTACTGATTAATCGTTTATTTTTTTGTAGACTCTTGCAATTTTGCCCAGGTTGCATCACAATTATTTTTAGTAGATTATCATAATTTTATAATAACATCCTTAACTATTCCCCTATTTTAAATTATAGTGTTTTGTCTATTATTACATAATTTATATCAGTAAATCTTCAATATAGCATTTTTTCAGAATATTCAGAAGTGAAACAGACAACTTTTGTTTTTTGAGGAAAAGGTAAAACTACAAGAAACCTCAAATTCCTATAGCAAAATGTAGGGTAACTTCAAGTTACTACTGCACTACAAGTGATGACTAAGAAGCATTTTTATTTCTACAGGAGTCTTTCAAATACTGTTAAAATTAGCAAATGACTGCCTCATTTTAATATGGCCCACAGTTTGTGTAGTAAAAAACTTATCTTGCCCAAAGAAAGGGGTGGCTTTTGCCCTTTCCTTCTTGGAGGTAATCTCTAAGTCCTTGAAATATCACGCCTGAGGACTGTTTTTTGTTTGTTTGTTTGTTTGTTTGTTTCTGCCTGGCGGCCTTGGGTCACCAGTCATAGGGTAAGGAATAGCCATGCCAGAAAGATGGATAATGTGATTTAGGGTAGGAGCTTTGGGTCACACCTCAAGGGGCTGGAAACTAGACTGAAATCAGCCTCGTGAACAATAAATTATTTAGGCCTATATAATAGTGTTCCAACAAAAACTGTAAACACCAAGGATCCAGTGAGTTTCCCTGGTTGATAATACTCCATGCCTACTGTCACACACTGATGCTGGGGAAGTAATGTGTCCATGGAGCCGGGACGATGGTACTTTCCAGGACCCTGCCTTAGGCATTTCTTCCCTAGGCTTGATTTTAATCTGTGTCCTTTCCCTGTAGCAAACCATGTTGGGAGTATAAGTGCTTTCAGTGACTTCCGTGAGTCTTTCTAGCAAATTATTGAACCTGTGGGTAGCTTCGGGAATCCCCTACACTTACAACTGGTGTCAGATGTAAGGGCAGTCTTGCGTGGACCTTGTCTCAAAACATCACAGTTGGCCTAATTCTTCACATGGTTAAATAAATATAACAAAAGTATTAATTTGCTTAATATTTCTTACACTTTTTTTTTTGAGACAAGGTCTCACTCTGTCACCCAGGCTGAAGTGCGGTGCACAGCACACTGCAACCTCAATCTCCCAGGCTCAGGCGATCCTCCCACCTCAGCCTCCTGAGTAGCAGGGACCACATATGCATGCCACCATGCCTAGCTAATTTTTGTATTTTTTTGTAGAGACAGGGTTTCACCATGTTGCTCAAGCTGGTCTCCTGGGATCAAGCTATTTGCCTGCCTCAACCTTCCAAAGTGCTGGGATTAGAGGCCTAAACCACTGTGCCTGGACAAAAAAAGAAAAAAAAACTATTCTTAACCTTTGAATTACCATTGGACTTCCATCTGTAAAGAAAAACAGTAGTCTGAGAATGAGATCAAATATTCAAGTATAGAAAAACCAGAAAATTAATTTAAATTTGTACTTCCTTTTTTTTTTTTTGAGACAGAGTCTTGCTCTGTCACCCAGGATGGAGTACAGTGGCGCTACAGGGTTCACTGCAACCTCTGCTTCCTGGGTTCAAGTGATTCTCCTGCCTCAGCCTCCCGAGTAGCTGGGATTACAGGCACACACCACCACGCCCAGCCAATTTTTATATTTTTAGTAGAGACGGGGTTTAGCCATGTTGGTCAGACTGGTCTCGAACTCCTGACCTCAGGTGATCCACCCACCTTGGCCTCCCAAAGTATTGGCCAAATTTGAATTTCTTAAATTAATGCAACATCTTAACTGTCACATTCAAAATATAAACTCTATTTATAAGGATATGGTGAAAGTTGCAAAGTCTTCAAAATAAACAATTACATTTGATAATTCTACTTCAATTCTATTTCAATGATAATAGGAAGAGCTTTTTGAAAAGAATAAAACACGCCTAAAATAACACATAAAGGGAACCCTAGTATCAACTGAAGTGTTGGAATAGCAATTTTTATTGTCTTATTACACATCAAGAGCAATTAAAATATAAGATATATGTCAGGCGGGGTGGCTCATGCCTGTAATCCCAGCACGCTGGGAGGCCAAGGTCGGGGGATCACTTGAGCTCAGGAGTTCAAGACCAGCCTGGGCAACAGAATGAGATCCCATCTCTACCAAAAACACAAAAAAATTAGCCAGGCATGGTACCACGCACCTGTAGTCCCAGCTACTTGGGGGGCTGAGGTGAGAGGATCGATTGAGTCAGGAGGTCGAGGTTCAGTGAGCCAAGATCATGCCACTGCACTCTGGCCTGGGTGACAAAGGGAGACCCTGTCTCAAAATAAAAAATAAAAAAGATAAATAAGATCATAAAGTTTCATTCCTGGAAAAGTTTTATCATTCTTTATAAAAAATAAACAAGACGTTTCTCAAGTAATTATGACACTTTTAAAAAGCTGGTAACTTTCTCCCCCTAATAATTTCAGAATATGATAAACAAAAGACAAAGAGAACAAAAGAAACTTCCATTTGAAAATTAGTCATAAAATAATTCTGACAACCACAATTTTCTAGCCAAGTTTTTTCCCAAGAACTCATTTTCAAATTACAGAAAACAAAGGCTTTTTTGATATTATAAAACCTAAATCCCAAGAGTCACATTACTTTGTAAAACATTGTAAAAGATGAGAAAAACAGAGTTATTAGTTCTGTATTATTACTTTAAACCAACCTAGTCCAACATGCAGCCCAAGGGCCACATGCAGCACAGGATGGCTTTGAGTGCCTCCCAACGCAAATTCATAAACTTTCTTAAAACATTAGGAGATTTTTTGGTGTTTTTGTTGTTAGCTCATCGGCTATCATCAGTGTTAGTGTATTTTATGTGTGGCATAAGACAATTCTTCCAATGTGGCCCAGGGAAGCCCTGCTTTAAACATTCCCTTTTTTTGAGACAGGGTATTGCTCCATCACCCAGGATGGAGTACAGTGGCATAATCAGGGCTCAAGCAATCCTCCTGCCTTGGTCTTCTGAGTAGCTAGGACTAGAGGCAAGCACCACCATGCCCAGCTATTTTTTATTTTTATTTTTTGTAGGGATGGGGTCTCACTTTGTTGCCCAGGGTGGTCTCAAACTCCTGGGCTCAAGTGATCCTCCTGCCTAGGCTTCCCAAAGTGTTGGAATTATAGGCTTGAGCCACTGCAATGTTAAACTTACTCCTTTTATTTTAAAAAAACAAAACAAAACTTTTCTTTCCTAGACATAAATTCTTTCTCCGGAAATCACTGCATTTAATTACAGACTACTTCAATATAAAATGAAAAGTATTTATCAAAATTATACTTAATATTCATATCCTAAGTGTCTCAAAAGCAATTTTACTTACATAAGGTTTGACTGCTATGATAACAGATTACGGTTTAAGGGAAGAATGGAGGATAATCAAGCAGAATGGAGACATTTTTAAAAGGAAGGAAAACTTGGACAAGTGAATGCAGACGACCAAAAGAAAAAAGACTGTACCACAGGTAAGGCCTGAATAAGCCAAATGTGAAGACATGGGGGAGTGGCAGGGCAGACGCTGGTTGCAAACAACACTGTGTGTTTCTAAGGACAGTCTCCTTAGAAACACACAGCAAATTTACATAAGTCCAGCGGTTGCTCTGTGGACTTGTCAGCTCTCTGGCTAAGTCAAAACACCAATCAGCTTTACTGGCTCAAGTATCAATTACTGAAGCTCTCGCCTGCTGATGCATAATTCACGGGGCGAACAAAGCAAAGAAATACTGTAATTAAACAACACAAATAAGTGTTTCATCATCAAATTTGATAGGAATTGGTTTTATTTAGCATTAAAGTAAAGCCAATGAAGTAACATGTACAGATGATTCTGAAAATAAACCAAATGCATATGAAATTCAAGAAAATATATTTGTTTAAATCTATCAAGACACTACATGACTATACAAAAGAGGCTATCAAAAAACTATTTCATGATTTTCCAGAATCCTAGACCTTTTTTTTTTTAATTAATAGAATCTTAAATACTGAAATACCCAAGTCGGACCTTTTTCCAGCAGATAGTCTAGTTGACCCTGTGTGAACACTTCCCAGGACAGAAAACTCACATTGGTTCTGCCCTAAGTTCTTCCAGAAACAGAAATAAAAGTGATATTTATATGGAGTCTCACTATACTATATGCACTTATTGATTACTTACCTTTATATACTCCTCTACAGAACCTACTACAATGTTTCATATATAATCGACGTTCAAAACTTTTTTTTAAAAAAAGTAATAGGCCGGGTGTGGTAGCTCACTCCTGTAATTCCAGCACTTTTCGGAGGCCGAGGCGGGCAGATTGCCTGACGTCAGGAGTTTGAGATCAGTCTGGCCAACATGGTGAAACCTCGTCTCTACTAAAAATACAAAAAATTAGCTGGGTGTGGTGGTAGGTGCCCGTAATCCCAGCTACTTGAGTAGCTGAGGCAGGGGAATTGCTTGAACCAGGGAGGTGGAGGCTGCAGTGAGCCAGGATCATGCCACTGCACTCCAGCCTGGGCCACAGTGCGAGACTCCGTCTCAAAGAAAAAAAAAAACTGAGTAAGAACTATAGAGATAAAGGAATAAACAGAATATTCAATAGGAGGTTCGGATTCATTGTGCGGCACTACATGAAACTCCAAGGGCTTTGTTTTAAGCATTTAGCATTTAAACATTTAAACATTCACCCTTCCATAGCCGCCTGTAACTCTAAACACATCTAAACCCAAAGACATTTGCTACTGGTAACTCTACTGACCCTTTTAATTGAGATCATACCCTCACATACACTGTGGCCCCATCAACACCTTTCATCTACTGAGTGTGATTATCCCTAAACATTCTCTAAAGAATAGTTACCAAATTGTTCATTTGTGACATTTTCCATTCCAAGGCTGCCACTGTTGAGATTCTAGGGCAGTGGGAATAAAAAAGATAGTTAAAGGTAGAGGAAATTATTTCAATGAGCAGCTGTGGCAATGTTTAAAAACTACCCTGTTTGGACAGTTTCAATAAAATGATTCTGACTGCCTTCATTTTATATGGACAGCTTAGCAACAAAATATCAACACTTTTTTTGAAGGCAGCACATTGAAATACTTTCTTTAATGACTGCAAGTAATTCCTCTAAAAAGCCTTCTAATTCATGACATCCAATCAAAATGCCATTCATTTGAATATTTATTCAGTTCCTACCATATAGCTATAACCCATATATATTGAATTCAGTATGTATAAATGTGTAAGCAATAATATTTATTCATTCAGCAAATTCAATAAATATTTACTGAGCCACCAGCTATGTGCCAGGCTTTTAACCACTGGGGAAGATTAGGGGACAAACGAAAATCCCTGCCCTTACCTTAATGGAGCGTACAATCTTGCACAAAGAAACAAATTATTATCAAAGAAAGTAAATTATGTATTATGTCTTAAAGTCTTAAGTGCTTCTTAAAAAGTAGGAGAAAAAACGTCAGGAGTGCCAGAGGTGAAAAGAATTTCAATTTCAAATAGGACAGCAAGGTACAACTTAAGAGAAAAAGGCATTTAAGCAAAGTCTTACAAAAGTAAGGAGTAAGCAATGTAGATATCTGAGGGAAGAATGTTGTAGGCAGAGGAAACAAAATGCCTTGCATGTTCTGGAAAAACAGTAAGGAGGCAATCAATTATGGCTGAAAGAGAATGAGCAAGGGGAGAAGTAAAGAGATTACAGAGAAGGTGTGTCATGTGATGCAGGGCCTTAACGCTCGTTCTAAAGAATCTTACTCTGAGCAAAAAGAGGAAAAGAGAGTTTTGAACAGGAGTGAAAAGATCAATTTGCTTTTTTAAAGGATCACTCTGGCTGCTGTGTTAAAACAGTCTTTAACAAGACAAACAGGGAAGGACTCTGGTTTGGAAGCTGCGATGATAATCCGGGTTAGGGGCCAGGGTAGTTGCAGTTATGGTGGAAACGTTTTGTTTTTTTTTTAATATATGATCGGCCCACCATATCCATGGGCTCTGCATCTGTGGATTCAAACAATCACAGACCGAAAATATCTGGAAAAAAACTGCATCTATATAAACATGTACAGACTTTTTTTGTCATTACTCCCTAAGCAATACAGCATAGCAACTATTTACATACCATTTAAATCGTATTATAAATAACCTAGAGATGACTTAAAGTATTCAGGAGGAAGTGTGCTAAGTTATATGGAAATACAGTTGACCCTGAACAACATGGGTTTGAACTGCCCGAGTCCAAATGAGGATCAAAAATACAGTATTCCCAGGATGCAAAACCCAGTTATATGAAGGCTGACTTCTTATACATGCAGGCAGACTTCACCTATACAGAGCCAACTGGAGAACTTGGGTATGCATGGATTTTGCGCCCCCCCCAGATACTGAGGGACAACTGTATTCTGAAACAGATTTGCTAGCCAGGCACAGTGTCTCAGGCCTGTAATCCCAGCAACTTGGGAGGCTGAGGCAGAAGGATAGCTTAAGCCCAGGAGTCTGAGACCAGCCTGGACAAGAGCAAAACCCCATCTCTGAAAAAAAATTTTTTTTTAATTAGCCGGGTATGGTGGCGCATGCCTGTAGTCTCAGCTACATGGGAGGCTGAGGCAAGAGGATCATCTGAACCCAGGGCATTGAAGGCTGCAGTGCTCTATGATTGTGCCTGTGAGTAGCCACTGCACTTCAGCCTGGGCAACATAGCGAAATCCCACATCTCTATTTTAAAAAGAAAAAAAGAGTCAATGTAATAAAACAAAAAGACTCAGGATCTATTTCAGATTAATTTCCCGATTTTGATAACTGTATCACAGTAATGTACAGGAAATTATTTATAGGTAATACACTCAGAAAAATTTAGGGGTTAAAGAATAAACTATAGTCTCAAAGCATCTTCCAACAAATTATTGATTATGAAAAGAAAATTGGTAACTTTACAATGGAAAAGACTGGCAGAAAATCACCTTAACCAAGTGATTAAGATACAAAAAAAAAGGGGGAGGCCGAGGCAGGAGGATCACTTAAGGCCAGGAGTTTGAGACCAGGCTGGGCAACATAGTGAGACCCTGTATCGACAAAAAACAACAACAACAACGACTCACTGGGCCTGGTGGTGCATGCCTGTGGTCCCAGCTATTCAAGGACTGAGACAAGAGGATCACTTGAGCCCAGGAACTCTAGGCTGCTGTGATCTGTGTTCATACCACTGCACGAATGAGACCTTGTTTTTAAAAAAAAAAAAGAACGGGTGTGTGTACATTTACATCTATAGAAACACTATATACAGAAGGGGAAATAGTAAGACAATTGGGGGAAATGATAAACAAATGACAAATGGCACAAATATGAACTGGGTAAAGGATATACGAGTTCTTTGTACTCTTCTTATAATCTTTCTGTAATTTTACATTAAAATAAAGTTTTTAGAAAAATAATAAGTCAATGAAATTCACATTAGTACACTAAGAAAACATAAACCGTTAAAAAGAAAAAGGCCGGGCACAGTGGCTCATGCATGTAATCCCAGAACTTTGGGAGGCCAAGGCGGGCAGACTGCTTGAGTCCAGAAGTTGGAGGCCAGCCCAAGCAACATGGCGAAACCCTGTCTCTACAAAATATACAAAAATTAGCCAGGTATGGTGGTGCCTGCCTGTGTTCCCAGCTACTCAGGAGGCTGAAGTGGGAGGACTGCTTGAGCTCAGGAGGTCAAGGCTGCAGTGAGCTGAGATTGTGCCACTGCACTCCAGCCTGGGTGACAGCAAAACACTGAAAGAAAAAAAAGAAAGGAAAAGGAAAATCAAAGTATATATGTGGTATGTACACACTATGGTAAGCTATCAGATAAAGATAACATGATCATATAACAAAGTCATACCCATAGTAATTTACAACGAAAAAGTAATCGCACTTACATAACCTTACTTTGACATTAATAAGACTTTTTCTCTTTTAAGAGACAGGGTCTCGCTCTCTCACCCAGGCTGGACTGCAGTGATGCAATCACAACTCACTGTAACCTCCTCTCATGGGCTCAAATAATCCTCCCACCTCAACCTACCAAGGCACTGGGACTACAGGTGTGTGCCACTACACCCAGCCTAATAAGTTATTTTATATTCATTTCTTCGATATTTATTCACCATTGTGAGTAGGCAGCTGTACTGTTTATCCATGCCTGCATAACTAATTACTCCAAAATTACTCCAAAATTTAGCAGCTGGAAAAAACAAATATTTTGTAACTTAATTTGTGGAAGTCAGAAACCTGGACACGGCTTAGCTAGGTCCTCTGGAGAGCCTGTCACAGACCGGAATCATCTCAAGGCTTAACAGAACAAATGAAGGATCCACTTCCACATTTACTCAAGTGGTTGCTGGCAGGATTCAGTTTGTACATGGGCCTGTCCATAAGGTAACTTATAATATGGCAGCTCACTTTTATCAGAGTGAGCAAAAAGAAAGCGAAGCCAGAGTCTTTTGGAAGTTAATCCTCTTAAGTAGATTTAAGTCCACCATCTTGCCATTTGTTGTCTTTGGCTCATCTGTTCTTTCACCTATCTTAAATACAGATAGATTAAAAGAAAAGGAATAGGAAAAAAATACAGCCAGTTCTCCGTATCGATTACTTCTTCATCCATGGATGAACCAAATGAAGACGGAAAACATTTGGGGAAAAAAAAGTTCCACAAAGTTACAAAAAGCAAGAGTTGAGTTTGCCATGTGCCAAATACTACCTTGAATGAATCCACGCAAATGAGGTTATGTGTAAGCACTGTATTAGGCATTTTAAGTAACCCAGAAGGATTTAAAGTATACAGCAGGATATGCTGTAAGTTATATGCAAATACTGCTCTATTTTATATAAAAGACTTCAGCATCCACAGATTTCGGGGTCCTTGGGAAGTTCTGGACCAATCTCCCAAGGATACAGAGGGAGAAATGTATACCACACAAATACCAACCATAAGAAAGCTGGAATGGCTACATTAACATTAGACAAAGTACACTTCAGGATAGGAACTATTACTAGAGATAAAACTGTATATTTCGCAAAGAGACAAAAGGTCAACTCACCAAGATATAACACTCCTAAATGTGAATACATCTAGTAACTGAACTTCAAAATACATAAAGCAAAAACTGACAGAACAGCTGGGTGCAGTAGCTCATGTCTGTAATCCCAGCACTTTGGGAGGTCAAAGTGGGAGGTTTGCTTGAGCCCAGAAGTTTGAGATCAGCCTGCACAACAAAACAAGGACTCGTCTCTACAAAAATTTAAAAATTAACCAGACACAGTGGTGTGTACTCTTTCAGTCCCAGCTACTTAGGAGGCGGAGGCAGGAGGATCCCTTAAGCCTAGAAGAGCCTGGGCTAGACAGCCAGACCCTGTCTCAAACGAAACAAAAAAACAAAACAAACAAACAAAAAAGAAACACAGAACTACAAAAAGAAATACACAAATCCACAATTGCAGATAGAAATTTCAGTATTTCTCTTCTCTTTAATTAGCAGAATAAAAAATCAGTAAAGATACAAAAAACCTGAATTTCAACCAGTCTGTCCCACTGACATTTAAAAGGCACTACACCCAACAAAATTAGACTACACATTCAAGCATACACAGAACATTCATAAAGACAAACCATATGTTTGACATAAAACCAACCTATGGATACATAAAGGGATCGAAATGATACAAAGCATCCTGTCTGATCAAAGTAGTAAGCTTTAAAAAAACCAGTAACAAAAAGATATCTGGAAAACCAAAATATTTATAAATTAAACGCATTTATAAAAAATCATGGGCCAAAAGGGAAGTCCCAAGCAAGAACAGAAAATATTTTGAACTAAGTGAAAATTAAAGCCAGCCATATCAAAAGTTGTGGGATGCAGCTAAAGAAATAGAAAATTTGTACTCAGGAGGCTGAGAAGGAGGATCACTCGAGCCCAGCAGTTCAAGGCTGTAGTGAGCTATGATAGCGCCACTGCACTTCAGCCTAGGTGACAGAGTGAAATCCTGTCTCAAAAAATAAAAATAAAAAACCATTTTAAAAAAGAACGAAACAGAACATCTGAATGACATGGTTTTAAAAACTCAATTCATAATTTAAAACCTTCCAACAAGGAAAATACACTCACAAATAGCTACACTGATGAATTCTACCAGAGTTTTAAAAGAAATAATACCAATCTTATACAAATTATTTCAAACAGAAGGGAACACTTTCCAACTCATGTCAGTTGTGGTCATCTGATAGCTCATTGTCTTTCAAGGAATTTGTACATTTGGTCTAAGGGACTCATTATTTCCTTCCTTCTACTTTCTTGGAATTTAATTTTTTCTGAATAAAAATGAAAACAGGATAAAAAATCTGAGATAGCGCTAAAGCCATGCTTAGAGCGAAATTTATAGCATTAAATTATTACATTCAAAAAGATCTCTAGTCAAAATAGCAAGTGTTGCCAATACATTGTAACAATGGTAACTGTCATACACTAACAGAGAGTTCTCTGGAACTATCTAGTAAAGTTAAGCATATGCACTACCCAGATCATGCAGTTTCTCTTGAAGTGTGGTAGGCGAACTTCTAAGGTGGTGCCAAAAGATCCCCATCTCCTAGAATTCGTGTCCAAGTGTAATTCTCTCTCCTAAAGTATAGGTTGCACCCAAAAACTCGCTTCTACTGAACAGAATACAGCAAAAATGACGGGATGCCACTTCTGAAATTAGGTTTCAAAAGACTTTTACCTCATACTCTCTTGCTCTCTTTTTACGTATTTATAAGCAGCAAGTTGTCCTAAGGAGAGAAGCACATGGCAAGAAATTCAGTGTGGCTTCCAGTAAGGCCTTTATCTCAAAGGCCCAGGAGATGACTCCTGCCAACAACCACACAAGTGAGCATGAACATGGATTCTTCTGCCGACTGCAGCACCCACCAACACCTTATAGAAGTTCTAGAACCAGAAAACCCAAGTAAGCCATGCCCAGATTCCTGACACACAGACACTGGCAGATAACAAATCTTAATACTAACAAATAAATGTTGTTTTAAGCTGCTTAAAAAGAAAGTATCAGGCTGGGCACAATGGCTCACGCCTGTAATCCCAGGACTTTGGGAGGCTGAGGCGGGTGGATCACTTGAGGTCAGGAGTTCGAGACTGGCCTGGTCAACATGGCGAAACCCCGTCTTTACTAAAAATGCAAAAATTAGCCAGGCATGGTGGCAGGCAGCTATAATCCCAGCTACTTGGGAGGCTGAGGCAGGAAAATAGCTTGAACCTGGAAAAAGGAGACTGCAGTGAGCTGAGACTGTGCCGCTGCACTCCAGCCTCAGTGACAGGATGAGACTCCGTCTCAAAAAAAAAAGAAGGGGACGGATGTGGTGGCTCACACCTATAATCCCAGCACTTTGGGAGGCTGAGGCGAGTGAATCACTTGAGGTCAGGAGTTCAAGACCAGCCTTGGCCAACATGGAGAAACCCTGTCTCTACAAAAAAACTACAAAAATTTGCCAGGCACGGTGGTGGGCACCTGTAATCCCAGCTACTCGGGAGGCTGAGGCAGGAAAACTGCTTGAACCCGGGAAGCAGAGGCTGCAGTGAGCTGAGATCATGCCACTGCACTCCAGGTTGGGCTACAAAGCAAGACACCATCTCAAAAAAAAAAAAAAAAAAGTAAAGAAAAAGGCCAGGAACAGTGGCTCACACCTGTAATCCCAGCACTTTGGGAGGCCAAGGCAGGAGGATCATTGGAACCCAGGAGTCCAAGACCAGCCTGGGTAACATGACAAAACCCCATCTCTACAAAAAATGTTTTTAAAACATTAGCTGGGCATGGTGGGAGGATTGCTTAAACCCAGGAGGCAGAGGTTGCAGTGAGCTAAGACTGCATCACTGCACTCCAGCCTGGGCAACACAGTGAGACTCCGTCTTCAAATAAAAAGAAAAGAAAAAGAAAAAAAATTAGCAAGGCACAATGGTACATGACTGTAGTCCCAGCTACTTGGGAGGCTGAGGTGGGAGGATCACTTGAGCCCAGGATCCAGGTGCACCATGATTGCACCACTGCACTCCAGCACGGGCAAGAGAGCAAGACTCTGTCTAAAAGAAAGACATCAAGTCAAGAAAAGCAAATTAAACTCAATGTAAATAGAAAGAAGGAAATAAAGAGAAAAACTGATGAAATTCAGGAGTCAACCAACACAGGAAATGAATAAAACCAAAAGCTGCTTTTCAAATAGACCAACAATACTGAAAGCTATACCAATCAGGAAAAAAAAGAAAATATCAATTATGAATATTGGTACTGAAAAGATGAAAATTACTACAGATCCTACAACATTAAAAGGATAGTAAGAAAACATTATGGGCCGGGCATAGTGGCGCCTGTAATTCCAGCACTTTGGGAGGCCAAGGCAGGCGGATCACGAGGTCAGGAGTTCGAGACCAGTCTG
>NW_012104366.1:889235-891583 GCF_000951045.1 Mandrillus leucophaeus | reverse complement strand
GTGTGGTGGCACATGCCTCTATAATCCCAGCTACTCAGGAGGCTGAGGCAGGAGAATCTCTTGAAACCGGGAGGCGGAGGTTGCAGTGAGCCGAGATCATGCCATTGCATTCCAGCCTGGGCAACAAGAGCAAAACTCCATCTTAAGGAAAAAAAAAAAAAAGAAAAGAAAATTTCATTTACAGTAGCTACAAAAAAAAATACTCAGAAATAAATTTAACCAAGAAGGGTACATTGAAAATTATAAAACACTGATGACAGAAATTGAAGACACAACCAGGAACAATAGCCCACACCTGTAATCCCAGCATTCTGGGAGGCCAAGGTGGGAGGATCACTTAAGCTCAGGAGTTCGAGACCAACCTGGGCAACACAGAGAGACTGTAACTTTACAAAAATTTAAAAATAGCCAGGTGTGGTAGCATGTGCCTATAGTCCCAGGTATTCAACAGCGAACAGATACATAAAAACATGTTCAACATCACTAATCATCAAGACACTACAACTTAAAACCACAAGGAAATATCACCTCACATCTGTTAGAAGAGCTATTGTCAAAAAAGGAAAAAAAGAAACCCTTGTACACAGTTGGTGGGAATGTAAATGAGTAGAGCCATTATGGAAAACAGTATGGAAGTTTCCAAAAATATTAAAAATAGAACTACCATATGATCCAGCAATCTTTCTACTGGGTACATATCCAGAGGAAATGGAGCCAGTATGTCGAAAAGACATCTGCATTCCCATGTTCATTGCAGAATTATTCACAATAGCCAAGATATGAAACCAACCGAAGTGTCCCTTAGTGGATGAATGGATAAACAAAATGTGGTATACACGTACAATGGAATACTATTCAGCCTTTAAAAAGAAGGAAATCCTGTCATGAGACAACATGGACGAACCTGGAGGACACTGCATTAAGTAAAATAAGCCAGGTGCAGAAAGTCAAATGCCACATGATCCCACTTACATGTACAATCTAAGAAAGCTGAAATCATAGAAGCTGAAAGTACAATGGTGGTTACCAGAGGTTGGGAGTGAAACTGGGGACATTTTGGTCAAAGGATACAAAATTTCAGTTAGCAGAAATAAGTTCGAGAGATCTCAATCGTTTAACATGGTGACTACACACTTTAGTTTTTAAAATTAGCTGGGCATGGTGGCATACACCCTATAGTCCTAGCTACTCAGGAGGCTGAGATGGGAGGATCGCTTGAGCCCAGAAGATCAAGGCTGCAGTGAGTTATAATTGCACCACTGCAATACAGCCTGGGCAAGAGGACGAGACCCCTTCTCTTTTAAAAAAAAAAAAAAAGAAAAAAGAAAAAAATATATTTTCAGTGTTATCACCAGAAAAAATGATAAATAAGTGAGATAATGCATATGTTAATTAGCTTGACTTAGTCATTCCACAATGTATATTACAAAACATGTTGCCTATCATTAATAGATACAATTTTTGTTAATTAAAACTTAAAAAAGAAAAATACATTTTAAAAACTAAAATGTCAAATGTCAAATGACGTATAGATTTTTAAGCAATGCCAGGGAAAATCACAGCTTCTTCTATAGAATATGACAAGCTGACTTTAAATTTTAAAATGAAATTCAAATGATCTAGAACAGCCAAAGCAATTTCGATAAGAACAAAACAGAAGCGCCTACTTGACTTGACTTTAAGACATACTATAACCCCCTCGTCATCAAGACAGTGTGATAATTAACATAAGAATGGAAAACTAGATCAAGGGATAAGAATAGAGTATGCAGCAACAGACCCGCTCACATATGGTAAGTTGATTTTCAAATAACAGTGCCAACACAATTCAGTCTGGAGAGGAAAATCTTTTCAACAAATGGTGCCAAACTACCTGGATTGTTTACTCACACCATACACAAAAATAAATTTGAGATTCATCTGAGACCTAAACCATAAAAGCTAAAACTACAAGGCTTCTTAAAGCAAATAAAAGAGAAAATCTTCCTTCTCATCTTTGGAAAAAGCAGATTTCTTAGTTAGATGAGACATACAAAGCTATAACCTAAAAGGAAAAGAAATTAAATGTATCAAAATTAAATTCTTCTATTTATCAAAAGACACCATTAAGAAATGAACAGACAAGCCACAGACAGGAAAATATTCACAATACATACATCTGACAAAGGACTTACATTCACAATATATGAAGAATTCTTACACTCAGTAATAGAGATATAAACCCTATTTGAAAGAATGGGTAGGACTTCCTAGTCAGTTTGGAAGCTGTCACTTTTGCCTTTACAAAAAGAAAATTGGTCGGGCATGGTGGCTCACACCTGTAATCCAGTACTTTGGGAGGCCGGGGG
>NW_012104366.1:876929-888691 GCF_000951045.1 Mandrillus leucophaeus | reverse complement strand
TGGCGGGCACCTGAGTCCCAGCTACTAGGGAGGCTGAGGCAGGAGAATGGCACGAACCCAGGAGGCAGAGCTTATAGTGAGCCAAGATCGTGCCACTGCAGTCCAGCCTGGGCAACAGAGGAATACTCCATCTCAAAAAAAAAAAAAAAAAAAAAATTTGACAGGACTACTTAAATGGTAACTCTGACAAACTGCTGGAGTAAGAACTAACATACAAGTAAGAAACCCTCAGAGCCTGTATTCCTAAGGGCCCCCATACTTCCGTAGGCTTTACCAGGAATCCTACACCAAGTTCTTAAGGTGAAGATATTAAAAGACCCCTGAAATTCCAGCACTTTAGGAGGTCAAGGCGGGCGGATCACAAGGTCAGGAAATCAATACCATCCTGGTCAATGTGGTGAAACCCTGTCTCTACTAAAAAATACAAAAATTAGTCAGGCGTGGCAGCGTGTACCTGTAGTCCCAGCTACTTGGGAGGCTGAGGCAGGAGAATTGCTTGATCCCAGGAGGTGGAGGCTACAGTGAGCCGAGATCGCGCCACTGCACTCCAGCCTGGGTGACAGAGCGAGACTCCGTCCCCAAAAAAAAAAACAAAGGCCCTTTCCAGTCTCTAGCAGGAGGAGGGGGAACAGTAACCACTGTGAAAAACAACCAAGAGCAAGAGCTTCCTCCAAAATTATAGTCTTATTCTGATGTTTTCAAAAAACTTTACTTTGTCCAATCTAGGGAAAGGGTATTTCCTAAACTCCAGCCCCTTCTGGCCTACCTGGCCTACCTAAGGCGGAAAAAAACTGAAACACTAGTCAAAGTCACATATCAGAGGCACAGGCACAGGCACAGTCCTGGGAAACGGCTGATATTAACCAAAAGGCTATGAAATGCTTCCCCACTCCCAACGCGTTACCGCCACATCTCAGGGGTCTAGTATAGCAAAGGATTATAGCTCAAAGAGCTACAAGGCTCAGACTCTAACAGAGGGGGCAAGAACAAGGACACTAAAGAAAATCCTAGCCAGAATAACATAAAACCCACACTAAAGGCCTTTTACCTCAGTTCCTATTCTCTGATACAGCACATCTCGCTTTCAACAAAAAATTACAAGGTGTGTTTTAACCTTTTAAGGTAAGAAAAAACACAGACTAAAGAAACAAAACAAGCATCAGGACCAGATTCAAACAGGACACAGATTTTGGAATTATCAGACATGGTTTAAAATAACTATTTTAACCACAGAACCAACCCAACTTGGTCCACCTTTGTGTAATAAGATGGTGAGTTGTTTTTCAGTTGCCATGGACCCCTAGATGGAAGGTCACATAACCTGGACATGTCCAGGTGAACCAAGCTGGCAACTATGGGTGGAACCCAAGAGTTGGGAACAAGGAATGGAGACTGAATTAAGAAAGAAACACCTGAACAGGTGCAGGGGCTCACGCCTGTAATCCCAAAACTTGGGGAGGTTGAGGCAGGAAGACCACTTGAGGCCAGGTGTTCAAGACCAGCCTCAGCAACATAGAGAAACCCAGTCTCTACAAAAAAAATCGTTTAAAATTAGCCAGGCATGGTGGCATGTCCGTGTATTCCTAGCTACTGAGGAGGCTGAGGCAGGAGGATCACTTGGACCCACACGTTCAAGGTTGCAGTGAGCTATGATTCATGCCACTGCACTCCAGCCTGGGCAACAGAGCAAGATCCTGTCTCCAAAAAAAAAAAAAAAAACAGACACCACATGGGAGGATCCAGTTAAATCACGCCTCCCGGAATCACCTCGGATCATGCCTCATTACTCAACAACTGTAAAACCAATGCCATCCCCCAGCTAGAGGAGACAGGTTTAAGCATTTCCTTCTGTTTATTTGCCATTCAACAACAATAAAGCTCTTCTTTTCTCAGAAAAGTGCCATGGTATTGGCCTCTATGCACATAAGACAGCAAGTCCACTGATTGCTTAGCAACATGATGTCACTGGCTGTAACGGAAAAAGTAGATAACATGCAATCAAGACGGATAATATACCAGAGACGTGAACACTCTATAAAAGAACCAAAAGGAAATTTTCGCTAGAAATAAAAAACACTATAACAGAAATGAAGAATACTTCTGATGGGTTCATCATCAGTAGGCTGGACACAGCTGAGGAAAGAATCAATGAGCTTGAAGATATTTCAACAGAAAGTTTCCAAACTGAAATGCAAAGGAAAATAATTAGAGAATGTCCAAGAAATGTGAGACAATTTCAAATGGGTAACACAGAAGGAAATGAAATATTTTCTGATAAGTTCTAGAAAAAACAGAGAGAGTACAGGGCAGACGAAACATGTAAAAGTAGTAAAAGCCAAGAATTTTCCATAATTAATGATAGCCAAACCACAGATTCAGGAAGCTCTGAGAAAACCAACCAGGATAAACACTAAAAAATTCACACCTTGGCATGTCATTCAAACTGAAGAAAACAAAAGAGAAAAATCAAAAAGAAACCAGAAGAAAAAAATACCATACTTATGGAGGCACAGGGACAAGAATTACAGAGGTTTCTTTCCCATCAGAAACCATGCAAGCAAAAAGAAAGTGAAGTATTTAAAGAGTTTTTTAAAAAAAGAAAAAGAAAAAGAAAAAAAAAAAAAAAAGACAACCTAGAACTTTGTATGCAGAGAAAAAGCATCCTTGGAGTAAAGGAGAAGCACAAAACCAAGAGAATTCCTATCAGTGGACATGCCCCACAAGAAAAGTTTTTTAAAAGTTATTTAGGGAGAAGGAAAACATTATAAATCAGAAACTTAGTAAATGTATATGCTACAACGTATAGGGCAACCACTAAACAAATGTTAAAGGAAGTATAATTAATATGTTGAGGGCCTGGTACAGTGGTTCACATCTGAAATTCCAGCACTTTGAGAGCCCAAGGCCGGTGGATCACTTGAGGTCAGAAGTTCAAGACCAGCCTGGCTAACATGGTGAAACTCTGTCTCTACTAAATACAAAATTAGCCAGGTATGGTGCTGCACACCTGTAGTCCCAGATAGTCAGGTACCTGAGGCAGGAGAATAGTTTGAACCTGGGAGACAGAAGTTGCAGTGAGCCAAGATCACACCACTGCACTCCAGCCTGGGTAACAGAGCGAGATTCCCTCATAAAAAAAAAAAAAAACACTTTAAAAGAACAGACAAAAGACTTAACAGACATTCACAAAAGAAGGTAAGTGAAAGCCTACTAAGCACATGAAAAACTCACCACCACTAATCACTGGATCAACAATTTCATGCAAATTAAAACTAAAAATGAGGTAATACTAGTCCACAAGAATACCTAAAATTAAAAACTGACAACACCCAACGTGTTGTCAGTTTGGCTGACACATGAGGCAACTGAACTCTAATACAAAACTGATCAGAGTGTAAGGTGGTACAGCACTTTGGAAAACAGTTGAACAATTTCTTATGAACTTAAACATATACATATCCTATCACCCAGCAATTCTACTCCTAGTCATGGATTGAATGAAAAATACATATACCCAAAGATTTACACATAAATGTTCGCGGTAGCTTTATTTGTAATAGCCCCAAACTGAAAAGTGCCCAAATGTCCATCAACATGAGAATGAATTTTTAAATATCGTTATGTATTTGATAGAGTCAGGAGATAGTAAAATGGCTAGGTAAAGAGGGAAGGGTCCCTGGAGAACCTTCAACCTGCCCAGGTCATTATGCACAAGGGGCTTGCCTAAACATGCCCACAGTGAAAAATTCCATCACTTAACACGTGCAGTAAGCGAAATAAATCAACGTGGAGTGGCTCAGACTAACGGCCCGCATGCACACTAGGGGAAGGGGGTGGAGCCACCAGGAATTTGCACCTTAGGCTGGGGAGGAGCCTGGCCTCTCCAACTCCAGTGTAGTGGCCTGGTATTCAATCTGAGGTGGGAGCCAGCTGGCGGGACCCCTCTCTTTGCTGAGAGCTCCCCTTTCGCTTAATAAATTCCACTCTCGTCACCCTTCAATGTGTCCACATGCCTAATTTTTCCTGGTTGTGACACAAGAACCTGGATTTAGCTGAACTAAGAAGCAAAAACCCCTGCATTATATTCACACAGTGGAATACTCACAGAAAAAAAAAAAAAAAAAAAAAGAACTACTGATATATGCAAGTACAAGGATGACTCTCAAAACCATTTTGCTGAGTAAAAGAAGTCAGACATCAAAGAGCTTTTATGCTCTATGACTCCATTTATATGAAGTTCAAAAACAGGTAAAACTGGCCAAGCACGGTGGCTCATGCCTATAATCCCAGCACTTTGGGTGGCCAAGGCAAGCAGATGGCTTGAGCCCAGGACACCAGCCTGGGCAACATGGTGAAACCCTGTCTCTACAAAAAACACAAAAATTAGCCCGGAGTGGCGGAGTGCACCTGTAGTCCCAGCTACTCAGGAGGCTGAGGCAGGAGGATCGTCTGAGCCCAGGAAGTTGAGACTGCAGTAAGCCTTGATCACACCACTGCACTCCAGCCTGAGCTACACAGTGAGACCCTGTCTCAAACAAACGAAACAGGTAAAACTAATCTCTGGTGATAAAAATCAGAACAGCTGCCTTAACTGGGTCTGGAAAGAGGCAACAGGGAACTTTCTAGAGTGGGTGTTCCATTATCTTGAATGAGGTATACAGGAAACAGTAGTGGATACAAGTGTCAAATTTTACTGAATTGTACCCTTAAGACATGTGCATTTCATTCTATGTAAATTACAGCTCAGTTTAAAAGGAAAAAGATTGCAGCAAATGCCTTCTACTTTTCCTATAGCTCAAGTACAGCAGCAGGCAAACGTTTTCTGTAAAGGGCCAGAGAGTAAGTATTTTAGGCTTTGCAGTCTCCACTACAACCACGACTGCCTTTGTAGTGTGAAAAGTAGCCAGACAATATGAATGAGCACAGCTGTGTTTGAATAAAACTACAAAAACAGGTGGCAAGCTGAATGTGGCCCATAGCCGTAGTTTGCCAACCCCTGGTCAAGCAAACAGAAAACTAATCCTCAAAAATTAATTTAAATATGCTATATTGTTCTCTTCTACATAGTGACAGAGATGATAATCACTAGAACCCAATTATGGTCCTTCCCATATACGTGAGTTTTTCATACTCATCTACTCACTTAAAATAGGAAAACCCAGAAAAAGTCTAAAACATATTTGGTATGTAAGACCATCATTTTCTTAAAATCATACTCTAATAGCTATGACAGTATTTCGAAAAAATAACCAGGATTATGAGGAATATTTGAGTTTAAAATAAGCCAGCTAGTTAATAATAAAAGTATAAGCTAGACACACAAAATGCCATGTTATCCACAGGCTGACACTTTGATTTATATGGTATAATAAAGTTCTTAAAACATGTACAGTTATCACTCATTATCATCTAGTTGGTTCTTCATTTAAAGGAATTCAGGCTGGGCACAGTGGCTCACGCCTGTAATCACAGAACTTTGGAAGGCCGAGGCAGGTGGATCACGAGGTCAGGAGATAAGAGACCATGCTGGCTAACACTCTCTACTATAAAATACAAAAAATTAGCTGGGCGTGGTAGCTGGCACCTGTAGTCCCACCCTACTCGGGAGGCTGAGGCGGGCGAATGGTGTAAACCCGGGAGGTGGAGCTTGCAGTGGGCTGAGATCGCGCCACTGCACTCCAGCCTGGGCAACAGAGCGAGACTCCGTCTCAAAAAAAAAAAAAAAATAGGAATTCAAAATTAAAGACAGCAATTATGCTTGGGTGTGGTGGCTCACACCTGTAATCCCAGCACTTTAGGAGGCTGAGGGAGGAGAATCACTGGAGGCCAGGAATTCAAGGCCAGCCTGGACAACATAGTGAGGCCTTTGTCTCTACAAAAAAATTTCAAAATTAACAGGGTGTGGTGGCACATGCCTGTGGTCCTAGCTATTCAGGAGGCTGAGGTAGGAGGATCACTTGAGCCTTGGAGGTGGAGAATGCAGTGAGCCATGATTGTGTCACTGTACTCCACTCTGGGCAACGACAGAGGTAGAGCCTGTCTTCAAAGAAAGAAAAAAAAATAGCAAATACATCTCAGTTTCCCAATAAGCATTTCAAAATACGAAAATTACATGAAGAAGGCCGGGCACAGTAGCTCACGCCTGTAATCCCAGCACTTTGGGAGGCCAAGGTGAGCAGATCACGAGGTCAGGAGTTTGAGATCAGCCTGGCCAATATGGTGAAACCCTGTCTCTACTAAAAATACAAAAAAAAATAGCCAAGCATGGTGGCATGCACCTGTAGTCCCTGCTACTCAGGACGCTAAGGCAGGAGAATCGCTTGAACCCAGGAGGTGGAGGTTGCAGTGAGCCAAGATTGCGCCACTGCACTCCAGCCTGGGCAACAGAGGGAGACACCTCCATCTCAAAAAAAAACAAAAACAAAACAAAACAAAAAAATTACATGAAGAAATAAAACAAATTTTTCATGAAAGTAGTATCAGAAACCAATTTTCTTAATTTTGGCAAGGCTCAAAAAATTGTAACACCACAAAGAATATCCAAGGTATACACCTAGGTATAACATAAGACAGTCCTAAGCCGCCTGAAAACTGTTATCTGTCTTCAAGAAAATTCCAATTTAAAAAATGAAATGATTTCTTTCTCACCACAGTATATGACTAATAGAGGGGGAAAAAAAAAAAAAAACACTAGCAAAATGAGAAAGCTTGAGTTCCTGTATAAGTATGCTACCTAACTAGCCATGTGACAATTTGGCATTCATTCACTCATCAAATATTTCTGAGAGCTTATTATGTGACAGACACTGGAAACACAGTAGTGAAGAAAATAGCAAAAATCCCTGCCCTCTTGACATATTCTGGTGAATCACTTAATCTCTAAAAACAACTCAGTTTTCTTTCTCTAAAACAATGGATTTTATGTTATACTACAGAGCATTTTCAATTCTTTTTTTAAAAGTTCATATTACTCTTCTGAATCCAGGAAAGCAACTTACGGAAGATAACCTGAAATCCACTCTTGCCACTGGCTGAAACCATTTGTTGTGTCATCATATTCAGATGGCATACAAGGGAAATTAAGTAACTGCTAGATTATCTTTCACACAATCTAGGTGAATTATGAGCCTTATTGGCCTCTTAGTATTTACTTGGTAATTAAGCTTCCTTGGATGGAATCCAAAAAGAACAATCTTAGAGAAATTTCTCCAGATAATGCATAATTTTACATTCCCAGTATCTAAGTCTATAAAAATAAAGATTGCTACTGAATCAACTAGTAAGCTTATCTTCTCTTCAGAGTAGGATCTGATCTTTGTTTACCAAGTGCTTGCTAAAAGCAGGTAGTCAGAAAGCCAAATCTTGTATTCAAATATGGTTCCTGCATCTAATATTTAAATTTTCTTTAACTTATCAAGACATATTTTTAGGGCAGGCGCAGTGGCTCATGCCTGCAATCCCAGCACTCTGAGAGACCAAGAGTTTGAGACCAGTCTGGGCAACACAGCAAAATCCCAGCTGGGCATGGTGGTGCACACTTGTAGATTTACTACTACTTTGGAGGCTGAGGCAAGAGGATGGCTTGAGTTCAGGAGTTCGAGGCTGCAATGAACTATGATCATGCCACCACTGCACTCCAGCCTAGGTGACAGAGTTAAAAACAAACAACAAAAAAACCATGAATGAACACCACTGTCAGATCCTACAAATGCAAATAAAGCAGGAGCCTGAAATTTGCTAGCAAGAAGAGATGATGAACACAGATGGACCCAAAGTGGTGGAACAAATTTACATAAGTTAATCTATAATGTGTAAGATACATAAAAACAAAGATGAATTATTTCTTTCTACAATAATCTGAACTGTAAGTGGCTTCTAGAACTAGATTCTCAACTCAGCTATATCAAATATTAAAATACTAAGGGAACGTTTAGAACACCCAGATATTTTAAGTCTTATACAGATGGGCACTGTTTACTTAATTTATATTTAAAAATCCAATAAATGGGCCGGGCGCAGTGGCTCATGCCTGTAATCCTAGCACTTTGAGAGGCCAAGCAGGGCAGATCACCTGAGGTCAGGAGTTGGAGACCAGCCTGGGCAACGTGTCGAAACCCCATTTCTACTAAAAATACAAAAAATTAGCCAGGCATGGTGGCGTGTGCCTGTAATCCCAGCTACTCAGGAGGCTAAAGCAAAAGAATCACTTGAACCCCTTCAAAGGTGGAGGCTGCAGTGAGCAGAGATTGGACCACTGCACCCCAGCCTGGGCAACAGTGAGACTCCGCCTCAAAACAAACAAACAAACAAACCCCAATAAATGAAAAGACTTCGGTAAAACTGAAATGATTTAAAACCTAGAAGAATCATTATTATAAAACACTAATTATCCAGCTCTCTGGATGTTTGCCTTTTAGACACAACTCTCATTGCTGAAAGCTAGGTATAATGAAAAAAAAGTCAGGCTTTGGTACCTGGAAGACAAGAGTTTGAACACTAGTGTACCACATCTTGGACACGAACTTTCTAAAGCTATTTTGTCACCTCTAAAATGGGAATACTGATTACTCACCTTGAAGGATTGCTATGATTAGTAAAAATACATGTAAAACACCTGACACATAGTAGGCACTAAAGAAAGACGCGTCGCCTGCTTAGATTATTCTCATTGATACATCCATGAAAGAGGATATAAGAAAGGACATGGTAAAAAGATAAATCAGAGTCTAGGCTACACTTTTTCTTTTTTTCTTTTTTTTTTTGAGACAGGGTCTCACTCTCATTGCCCAGGCTGGAGTCCAGTGACACAATCACACTCACTGCAGCCTTGACTTCCCGGGCTCAGGTGATTCCCCCAGCTCAGCCTCCCAAGTAGCTGGGACTACAGGCACGCACTACCATGACCAGCTAATTTTTTTATTTTTTATTTTTTTAATAGAGATAGGGTTTCACAGTGTTGCCCAGGCTGGTCTCAAACTCCTGGGCTCAAGCAATCCGCCCACCTCAGCCTCCCAAACTGCTGGGATTACAGGTGTGAGCCACCGCACCCAGCCTAAGCCTAGGCTACATTTAACTGCTATACATAATACTATAGTTCCTCCTTATAAATACGTAAAATCCAAAATTACCTCAGGTCTACTTATTTTGAAGCTAAGTAAAAATGAAAGACTATTACACAATAAAGCAGATAATTTTATGAACAGATGAGACTGAAAATATGCCAAAAGATATAAAAATGCGTATGAAAGGATAGTAAAAGATTCCTACCTTTAAACCGACTGTTATAAGATCTGTAACAACACTGTATGGAAAAAGTAAAAAGAGAAAATGGAAAACAAAGTTAGAGAACAAGTTTTTAAAAGACAGAGATAGTAAGAATAAGGGGGAAAAAGCATTATAATAACAAATAATAAAAATAAGAATGTGATGAGTTGTGAAATATTAATACAAAGAAAAATGATGAGACAGTCTAGCAACAGCAGAGTGTAAAAGCAAATCCTTACTACCAATGCAAGAAACAAATCCTAAGTTATCTTTTAGTATTTAGGAAAGTATAGTCGTACTTCAATAAAAATGAGTGTTTATCCATTTACCCTCATTTAACGAAGCCAAACCAAAACTTAAAATCACCGGAGTTTGTTCTTTTAAGTCACTGGCATGAATAATCGTGTCTGAGGTTTTAAATGAAACAAAACCAGTGCTTGGATTTTACAGAAATAGAAGGCATCTTGCAAATCTGCATTTACCACCCAAAATTGCTCACCAAAATATAGTTAAGACAGTCTCTCAGAACTAAAATAAATACAAACATCACATTTCAGACATCAAAATTTTCAAAGATTTGCTTTTTAAAAATATTCTATCACGTCAAAACTATGTTTAAGTATAAATTATCTCTCAGGAGGAAATGAACACATACACACACACAAGAGACAGTTGGGATTTGAGGAGGAACTAGAAAGATATGTTGACTGGTGGCTTGTGGTTTGTTTTTTAACTATCCAAAAAAGGAAGAAGGATCTTTTTCAGGCTGTTGGAAAATGTAGAAATTTAATTAGTCTCCTGAAGGCAAAAATGCACTGTATTCTTAAACCACATCCCTTAAGACCAGGGTGTGAAAATCCCCTTTAAAGTCCTGCCATACAAAAACTCTTCTTTTCTAAGCCCCAAGAAACTGTCTTCGATTGATGTTTTTTTCGTATCTCCTAGAAGAAAGCTACAAATACATTCCACATATTGTTAATAACCTATGTCATCATTACCTCATAAAAGTTAACAAGTGACTCTAGATGATGTAAACTGTTTTAAAAATACCACGTAGATTTTTTATTTTTCCTTGTAAACTTCTGAAACTTGAAATTCATTTGTCTAAAATTTAAATGTGAAAAGTAACTGGACCCTTGCTGCATAAAAAGTAAGATTGTTTAACACTATGATTATTGGTTCTGATGCAAAGGGCAACTTATGCTCCGACCTGAACTTCCAAATGAACTTACCTTCCAGTCAGTATCTGTATAACTGCCTTGCATATTGAAACCAATAAACCCAATACTACCTCTAAAACCACAAATAGGGTGAAGGGAGAGTTAACTTCTTAAACACTATCAAAAAGTAAGTTTGCACTTCACAGTTATCCTAGAGTTTAACAGCAAAGACGCAAAATTCAAGAGTCCTCTTTATTAAAACTATAAATTTTACGACACAAAAGAATAGCCTGCATCCATATTTAAGTCAAACCTTCCAGACAATTAACTACACATAATGAAATGCTAATTTCACAGCCTGCCTGAACCAAAATATTAGTACGACACAAATCTTTACGACCACAAAATTTTTCAGCATATAAAATCTAACTGAATAAGGCAATGTGAAATAAGTTTTCAACAATATTCTCGAAGAAACTTCAAACAATAAAAACAGCTTCAATTCCCCCCAAAATATACACACCTACTGTGTACCCAAAAGTTATAATTTTAAAAAAATTTTTAAAGCTTCAATTAAATAAAAATAAAGAACATCCCAATCATGAATAAAATCTAAAATTCCACTTCGATATCTGGAGCAGTGTGCAATCTGCATTCAAATGAATCAATCCGAAATGTCATATACACTTAATATTGTGAAAGTAAAATAAATGAAATCTAATGAGGTCAAAACCTGTTGGAAGATTTCATCTTCTTCAAATAGCATAACAATTATCAACTATATGGCAACATGTGAACGACTTTTACTGTTCTAGCAAGTTGCATATATTCCACAACCTTACAGAAATCTTGTCATCGAAAGTAGGTAACAAGCCAAACAAAACCTCAAATACATAAAGGGAATAAACCGAGTTGGAGATTTTTTTTTTAATCTGTAGGTACAGACACTACAACCTTCAATTAATTCACCAAGATCCTAACATAGTTGTTACTTTAATTACCAAAATATGTCAAGTCCCACCCCATATCCCTGAGTCCCCAAAGCACCGTTCATATACATAGACTCTAAATCTTTTTATTTTGGTCACGGAACCCCATTAAATTTTTGAGCATTTGAAAGGCCCCCGAAAATCGCTCGTACATCATATTTTACATACACGGGCAGAGAATTCATTAAGTTTCTTGGGGAGAAAGAATGGTGAGGGGGAAGCGTCCACGGTCACTAAGTCCAGATCCCTGATGTCGAGAAAACGTTAACGTATCTCACAGCACAAGTCGGGAGACCTCGGCCAAGTCCCGCGGCGGCCCGGGGACCCCGCGTGGGACCGCGGCTTGGGA
>NW_012104366.1:868020-872054 GCF_000951045.1 Mandrillus leucophaeus | reverse complement strand
CCTCTCGCGGCCCCGCGGGCCTTCCGGCTTCGCAGACCCGGGCTGCCGGGTTTGAATGCCTCCCTCTGCCGGCGGGAAAAGCCTTGGGGACCCGACTCCCAAGAGTAGGCAGGAATGTCCCGCGAGGACCCCAGAAACGAGGTGGAATTGCCCCGCGTGCGCAAGGCTGTAGATGGCACGTCCAGGGGCCAGCCTCTGGCCGCTTCGCGCTGGAGTCGACCGCTGGGACCGGCAGCAGCCCCATAGGTGTGGCTGGGGCGATGAATGAGGTGAAAGAGGACGCCCGGACTGGAATTTGTATACACTCTTAAGTATCTGAGTGCATTTCGACCTGACCGTCTAGTATTGAATGTACATGAAAAATTCATTGTACAAACATGGAATGGCTATATTTCCAGCATTTTAAAAAAGTTTACTCATTATTCGCTTTTTTCGGATGAAAATATGGATATAAAGAGAGTGATTTGCTCACAGTTTCACAACCAGGAAACGTTTGCATCAGAGAGTCCTCTCCTCTGGTCTGAGCAAAAAGTATATATATAATACAACGAGTGACAACACGCTTGCTTTTTTCCCTTTTTAGTGTGAAATAGAATACTTTTTCAACTCAAAGATCACCAAAACGTAACCCACTAAACTGTTAAGCAAAAGTCTTAACCTCCTGAGTAAAAAAGAGCGGGGCTCCTCCCCGTGGCTTCGTCATTTGAAAAGCAACTAACAAGAACCTCAAACATCTATCCTTGCTAATTTCCTGCTTTCAGATCAGTAGGTGCTACTAAAAAGATCTAAACTGTGGACTCATTCATCATTCAGTCAGTATTAACCTACTATGTGCCGGGCACTGCATGGATACAAAAGAAAATCAGGTTCCAGCCATCACTGTTGAATGGATTCCTCAGTCAGTTTATGTATATTTTTGGCATAAAACTTTTCAAATAGGTAGAGTGATTCGGTGAGGTCATTCTTAAAGTACTGTATCTAACCTCAGTCCCTCTTCCAAAATGTCAAATATATTTTGTTTTTTATATTAAATCTAAATATTAAGTTGCATTTGTAAACATTGCCAGATGGAAATGTAGAATCAACAAGATAAGTAGCTGATGCAGTCTTTCTATCGCTGTATTTGGGATATATTCTGTTGATGAAATTTCCTTAACTTTTTTTTTAGCTACACAAGTAATATCAGCATAAATGCTCATTTTGGAAAATTCAAATGATATAAAATATTGAAAAGTTATTAATTATATTTTTCTTCCCAAACCACCCCCGCCCATGTCTACCACTGTAAAAATTTTGCGTGCATCCTTCGAGACCTTTACCTTTTTTTTTTTTTTGAGACGGAGTCTTGCTCTGTCTCCCAGTCTGGAGTACAGTGGCACAGTCTGGGCTCACTGCAACCTCCACCTCCCGGGTTCAAGTCATTGTCCTGCCTCAGCCTCCTGAGTAGCTGGGATTACAGGCGCCCGCCACCACGCCCGGCTAGTTTTTGTGTTTTTAGTAGAGACGGGATTTCACCATGTTGGTCAGGCTGGTCTCGAACTCCTGACCTTGTGATCCACCCACCTCGGCCTCCCAAAGTGCTGGAATTACAGGCGTGAGCCACCGCGCCGGGCAACCTTTACCATTTTTCTTTTTTTTCTTTTTCTTTTTCTTTTCTTCTTTTTTTTTTTTTTCACCTAAAAATCCTGGATTATGGCCGGGCGTGGTGGCTCATGCCTGTAATCCCAGCACTTTGGGAGGCCAAGGCGGGCAGATCATTTAAGGTCAGGAGTTCAAAGCCAGCCTGGCTAACATGGTGAAACCCCCGTCTCTACTAAAAATAGGAAAATTAGTCCGGCTTGGTGGCGCACGCCTGTAATCCCAGCTACTCGGGCGACCGAGACACGGGAATCTCTTGAACCCGGTAAGTGGAGGTTGCAGTGAGCCGAGATCGTGCCACTGCACTCCATCCTGTGTGACAAAGGGAGACTCCAGGCTGGAGTGCAGTGGCGCAATCTCGGCTCACTGCAACCTCCACCTCCCAGGCTCAAGCGATTCCCCTGCCTCAACCTCTGGAGTAGCTAGGATTACAGGCGCCTGCCACCCTGCCTGGCTAATTTTTGTATTTTTAGTAGAGACGGGGTTTCACCATGTTGGCCAGGCTGGTCTTGAATTCCTGACCTCAAGTGATCCACCCACCTCGGCCTCCCAAAGTTCTGGGATTACAGGCGTGAACCACTATGCCCAGCCTCATAATTTCATTTCATAATTTAACCTTTTCCAAAACAGTGGAAATTACATTGTTTCCAAGTATTCAAAATAACACTATTGCAGAAAATACTATGAATGTATGAATATCTTTGCACACGTATTATTACATCTGAGGAATAGATCCCTAGAAGTAGAATTGAGAAACAAAGGATATAAGCCTTTTTATCCTTTATATAATTCCACAATCCTTTATATAAAGCCTTTATAGCCACTATGATTCAAATTTGATAATTTTTTTGAAAATGATTCCCAAAAGGGTGCACCAATTTACAGTTTATTTAAAAAAAAAAAAAATTTGGCTGGGCATGGTGTCTCACACCTGTAATCCCAGCACTTTGGGAGGTCAAAGCGGCAGCATTGCTTGAGCTCAGGAGTGTGAGAACAGCCTGGGCAACATGGTGAAACCCTGTCTCTATATTTTTATAAAAATAAAAATAAATTATTAAAATTATGTATCTCTTACCCTATGCTTTAAGCTAACAGATTTTAATATTAAAAATAGCAGAACATCACCCCATCTTTGCTATTCCAAATTTCAATATTAAAAAATAACACAGGAAGACCCCATCTCTCAATAAATAAAGGTAAATATGAAGTGTGTCTGAAATTTATTATTCATACTAACAATAATTCTGAGAAGTCTGCAATGTAAAGACAGTGCACCTGACTGAAATTAACAAAACTGTTTGGCATTTCCTAAATACTCAATGTCCAGCTTTACAACAGAAGTCTAGATATAAGAAAACAGAAAACAGTTTACAACAAAAAAGGTGAAGCCTTGGCCGGGTGCGGTGGCTCAAGCCTGTAATCCCAGCACTTTGGGAGGCCGAGACAGGCGGATCACGAGGTCAGGAGATCGAGACCATCCTGGCGAACACGGTGAAACCCCGTCTCTACTAAAAAATACAAAAAACTAGCCGGGCGAGGTGGCGGACGCCTGTAGTCCCAGCTACTCCGGAGGCTGAGGCAGGAGAATGGCATAAACCCGGAAGGCGGAGCTTGCAGTGAGCTGAGATCCGGCCACTGCACTCCAGTCTGGGCGACAGAGCGAGACTCTGTCTCAAAAAAAAAGGTGAAGCCTTAACTCTTTCCCCTGCCCCTTGGTTCTAAATTCAAAGAACTTTTTGTTTGCTTGTTTTTTAGAATCAGAGGCTTGCTTTCTCACCCAGGCTGGAGTGCAGTGGCGTGATCTCGGCTCACTGCAACCTCTGCCTCCCAGGTTCAAGCAATCCTCCTGCCTCAGCCTCCCTAGTAGCTGGGATTAGAAGCATGTGCCACCACACCTAGCTAATTTTTGTATTTTTCATAGAGGTGGGGGTTTCACTATGTTGGCCAGGCTGGTCTCAAACTCCTGGCCTCAAGTGATCTGCTTGCCTCGGCCTGCCAAAGTGCTGGGATTGAGAGGTGATAACATGCTAGCAGCCCTTGCTCTAGGTGCCTCCTCTGCCTTGGCTTCCACTCTGGTGGCACTTGAGGAGCCCTTCAGCCCGCCACGGCACTGTGGGAGCCCCTCTCTGGGCTGGCGGAGGCTGGAGGCTGGAGGCTGGAGGCGGCCCCCTCTGCTTGCAGGAAGGTGTGAGGGAGAAGCAGCGGCGGGGACTGGGGCTGCGCCCTGCGATCACAGGCCAGCGCGAGTTCCGGTGGGCGTGGGCACAGGCTAGGAGGGCCCCGCACTTGGAGCGGCCGGCCGGTCACCAAGATTACAAAGAGGGTGGGAGCAGATGGAAGAGGATGGAGACAACTGTGACCACAAGGGAGTAACAACGGAGATATTTGTGGTAATA
>NW_012104366.1:866270-867970 GCF_000951045.1 Mandrillus leucophaeus | reverse complement strand
AGTATTATACCTTGGTTCTTGTGCAGTAAGACAAGAAGCAGAAAGAAAAGATATATGCTACAGTTTAAATAGTGTTTGTCCCCTCTGAAACTCATGTTGAAATTTGATTATCATTGTGGCAGTGTTGGGAGATGGGGACCATTCCGAGGTGATTAGGTCATTAAGGAGAATTAATGCCCTTCTTGTTGTAGCCAATTAATACTCACAGGAATCCGTTAGTTATCACAAGAACAGGTTGTTATAAAGCAAATTGGGCTTGTTTGGCTCTCTTTTACTTCCTCTCTTGCCATGTAATTCTTTCCCTTTTCTGCCATGCTATAAAGGAGCACAAGGCCCCCAACCAGATGCAGCTGTCCAGTCTTTGACTTCCCAGCCTCCAGAACTATAAGCTAAATAAATCTCTTTATAAATTATCCAATCTCAGGTATTCAGTTATAGCAACAGAAAACCTGCTAAGACAATATGAATATTGGAAAGGAAAAATAAGTTGCCATTATTTGCAGCTGATATGATTACCTATGTAGAAAATTCAAAACTATATCAAAATTACTAAAATTAATGCAAAAGAAAAAATTAATGAGAGAGTTTAGTAAGAAGTCTGGGTGTAAGATTAATATATGAAAATCAGTTGCATTTCTATATACCACAAAAACAATTAGAAAATATTATTTTAAAATGGCTAGCCGGGCATGGTGACTCACGCCTGTAATTCCAGCACTTTGGGAGGCCGAGGCGAGCAGATCACCTGAGGTCAGGAGTTCAAGACCAGCCTGACCAACATGGAGAAACCCCATCTCTACTAAAAATACAAAATTAGCCAGGTGTGGTGGCTCATGCCTGTAGTCCCAGCTACTCGGGAGGCTGAGGCAGGAGAATTGCTTGAACCGGGGAGGCGGACGTCGCAGTGAGCAGAGATGGCACCATTGCACAGCAAAAAAATTAAAATTAAAATTAATACCCCCACTACAGAGCTATATACTTTAAAATGGTTAAAATGGTAAACTTAATGAGCTAAGCATGGTGGCACACATGTAGTCCCAGCTACTCCTTGGGAGGCTGAGGCAGGAGTATTACTTGAGCCCAAAGAGTTCCAGGTTACAGTGAGTTGTGATTGTGTGCCATTGTACTTCAGCCTGAGAGACAGAGTAAGACCCCCATCTCTAAAAAAAAAAAAGGAAAAAAACATATATTTTTTTAAGATGGGAGTCTGGCTCTGTCGCCCAGGCTGGAGTACAGTGGAGTGATCTCGGCTCACTGCAGCCTCCACCTCCTAGGTTCAGGTGATTCTTGTACCTCAGCCTCCTGAGTAGCTGGTACTGCAGGAGCACACCACCACACCAAACTAATTTTTGTATTTTTTTTTCATTAGAGTGTAGGTTTCACCATTTGGCCAGGCTGGTTTTGAACTCCAGACTTCAAGCGATCTGCCCACATTGACCTCCCAAAATGTTGGGATTACAGGCGTGAGCCACCACACCTGGCCAAAAAAAAGTAAATTTAAATATAAAAAACAAAAATAAATGACTTCTAGAATAGCCAAGATAGTCTTAAAAAAATAATAATGTGGGGACTAGCTCTATCTAATATTAAATTTATATATCATGAAGTCAAATAATCAAGAAAAAATGTAGTATTGCCATAGGAATAGACATTTTTTCTTTTTCTTTTTTCTGGTTTTTTTTTTTTTTTTTTTTGAGACA
>NW_012104366.1:863901-866220 GCF_000951045.1 Mandrillus leucophaeus | reverse complement strand
CATGATAAAATTGCATAGAACTTTAGATACATGCATGAAAAAGTGACAAAATCTGAAGAGAAGTCATGGATTGCGCAGTGTCTGTGTACTGTCTTTAATAGTGTAATGTAGGGGCTTAGCAACCAGGCAGCTGCGGTGGGTGTGCCTGGTTCCCCAGCAGTGCCGGCTCACGGGCGCTGCACGTGAGTTCTCGCAGGGTCTCAGCTGCCTCCCCACAGGGCAGGGCTCGGGACCTGCAGCCAGCCGTGTCGGAGACCCTCCTCCGAGGTGGGCTCCCGCACGGCCCCCTGCTCCGTGGTGCCCTGTCCCATCCACCGCCCAAGGGTTGAGGAGTGCAGGGGCAGCATGACTGGCGGGCAGCTCTGCCTGCAGCCGGGGTGCAGGATCCACTTGGTGAAGCCAGCTGGGCTCCTGAGTCTAGTGGGGACTTGGAGAACCTTTATGGCTAGCTAAGGGATTGTAAATACACCAACCAGCACTCTGTGTCTAGCTCAGGGTTTGTAAATATACCAATTGGTGATCTGTATCTAGCTAACCTAGTGGGGACTTGGAGAACTTTTCCCTCTAGCACTCTGTGTCTAGCTCAAGGATTGTAAACACACCAATCAGCACTCTGTGTCTAGCTCAGGGTTTGTAAATACACCAATCAGCACTCTGTGTCTTGCTCAGGGTTTGTAAATACACCAATCAGCACTCTGTGTCTAGCTCAGGGTTTGTAAATACACCAATCAGCACTCTGTGTCTAGCTCAAGGTTTGTAAATACACCAATCCCTACTCTGTATCTAGCTAACAGTGGGGGGACTTGGAGAACTTTTCTGTCTAGCACTGTGTCTAGCTAAAGGATTGTAAACGCACCAATCAGTACTCTGTGTCTAGCTCAAGGTTTGTAAATACACCAATTGGTACTCTGTATCTAGCTAACCTAGTGGGGACTTGAAGAACTTTTATGTCTAGCTAGAGGATTATAAATGCACCAGTCAGCACTCTGTCAAAACGGACCAATCAGCTCTCTGTAAAATGGACCAATCAGCAGGATGTGGGTGGGGCCAGATAAGGTAATCAAAGCAGGCTGCCCAAACCAGCTATCCCCAAGCCAGTTGGGTCCCCTTCCGCAGTCTGGCTGCCATGTTCTTTTGCTCTTTACAACAAATCTAGCTGCTGCTCACTCTTTAGGTGCATGCCACCTTTAAGAGCTGTAACACTGACCGCGAAGGTCTGTAGCTTCACTCCTGAAGCCAGCAGGACTGTGAACCCACCAGAAGGAAAAAGACGCATCTAAATGACGAAACAAACTCCGGACACACCATCTTTAAAAACTGTAACACTCACTGCGAGGGTCTGCAGCTTCATTTTTGAAGTCAGTGAGACCAAGAATCTACCAGCTCCGGGCGCAGGATTACAGACCTGAGCCACCGTGCCTGGCCAATTTCGAGAACTTCTTATAGATTAAGCTCCATGGGTTTGTGAGTCACTTTCATTCAAAAATAGTAGGTAGCATAGAGTTTAGCTCCTCAAGAACCACTTTTAGAATCCTAGCTGTTCCCATAGTCTAGGTGATGTGGAAGAGCCATGGCTTTCTATCATCCCACAGAAGTTTCTGGAATCAGGTATCTCAGATATCACCCACATGACCTGGTTTGAGCTGAAACCAGTAGGTTCTGTATACTGTCGTCCTGATAGTGAATGGAGTTACATTTTCTCTATTTGCTAGTTGCTCTATGCTTTGAAAAGACAGTTACAAATAATGTAGTTTATAATTTTTCTAACATTTTCTCTTGTGCTTTTTTTCTGATTTGACTAAGTAATTCCCCTGAAACACCGTTTTCTGATGAGAGACATCACCCCCGTCGGTATTATGTTTGGACAACATGTAACCTTTGAACACTTGCCTTAAGGCATTCTGGTAGGCAGTAGTTAGTTAACATTTAACCAACAGAACCCTATTTCTGTTTACAGGTAAGACTTCTTAATATATAAAATAATACAAAGTTGCCAAATAAGTCAGAAATAGTACCAGCTATTAGGTGAATCTAGGAAGGTAGACATTTTAATATTATTTTATCCCACGACAAATACAAAATCCTAATAATTGACATCATATTTCCCAAAATAGAAACATCTGAAATCATGCTAAATGAAAAAAGCCAATCTCAAAAGATTACATGCTGTGTGATTCCATTTCTATAACATCCTCAAAATTATAGAGATGGAGAACAGATTAATGGTCACCAAGATTACAAAGAGGGTGGGAGCAGATGGAAGAGGATGGAGACAACTGTGACCACAAGGGAGTAACAACGGAGATATTTGTGGTAATA
>NW_012104366.1:862077-863851 GCF_000951045.1 Mandrillus leucophaeus | reverse complement strand
AGTCTTGCTCGGTTGCCCAGGCTGGAGTACAGTGGCATGATCTCGGCTCACTGTAACCTCCACCTCCCGGGTTCAAGCGATTCTCCCTGCCTCACCCTCCCAAGTAGCTGGGATTATAGGTGCTCGCCATCACGCCCAGCTAATTTTTGTAGTTTTTTTAGTAGAGATAGGGTTTCGCCATGTTGGCCAGGCTGGTCTTGAGCTCCTGGCCTCAGATAATCCGCCCTCTTTGACCTCCCAAAGTGTTGGGATTACAGGTGTGAGGAGATCTTGGCAAATATAAAAACTTTGTTTTCTTTTCTTTTTTTCTTTTTTCTGAAACGAAGTCTTGCTCTGTGGCCCAGGCTGGAGTGCAGTGGCGTGATCTCAGCTTGCTGCAAACTTGGTCTCCCGGGTTCAAGTGATTCTCCTGCCTCAGCCTCCCAAGTAGCGGGGACAAAGGTGCGTGCCACCACGCCCAGTTAATTTTTGTATTTTTAGTAGAGATGGGGTTTCTCCCTGTTGGCCAGGCGGGGCTCGAACTCCTGACCTCAGGTGATCTGCCTGCCTCAGCCTCCCAAGGTGCTGGGATTACAGGCGTAAGCCACCATACCCGGCCAGCAAATATAAAAACTTGATGTAGAACACAGGAGGCATTTAGGGGGAAAAAATGGAAGTTATTTTCTTCCTCATTCCAAATACAGGTACCAACCTCATACCCATATACAATGAGCAGTTCCAGATGACTTACAAATTAAAGGGAAAACTTTTAAGGTTTTAGATGGTTTGGAGACTATATGACTTTAGGATATAAAAGGTATTCTTAAACACAATTTCAATGTAAGGTTAGAGACATATACACTTTAGCAATTCTTTGCTTGTCAGTTTGTTTGTTTGTTTTTCCCTGAGACAGAGTCTCTTGTTCTGTCGCCCAGGGTGGAGTGCAGTGGCGCTATCTCAGCTCACTCTGCCTCCCAGATTCAAGTGATTCTCCCGCCTCAGCCTCCTGAGTAGTTGGGACTACAGATGTGCGCCACCACGCCTGATTAATTTTTGGTTTTTTGGTAGAGATGGAGTGTCGCCATGTTGGCCAGGCTGGTCTTGAACTCCTGACCTCAGGTGGTCTGCTCAGCTCACCCTTCCAAAGTGCTGGGATTACATGCCACTTTCGCAATTATACTCCTAGATGTATATAACCTAGAGCACCAGATGTATATAACCTTGTGCACCAGAAGACATGAAAAAATATTCATAGCATCACTGTTTGTAATGCAATGTATAGCTAGTCTAATGCTATATATAAATAACCTAATGTATCTATTTTAATGCAATATATAAATAACCTAAAAGCTCATCAACAAGAGAAATGGGCAAATAAATTGTGGCATGTTCACACAATGGAATACTATATCACAGCGAAAATGAATAAAATACCATAGGCAATGATATATAGAAATCAAAACAAAATATTGAATTAAAACTATATGTACTTGGATATCTTTTTTTTTTTTTTTGAGACAGGGTCTCACTCTGTCACCCAGGCTGGAGTGCAGTGGTGTGATCATGGCTCACTGCAGCCTTGACCTCCCTGGGCTCAGATGATCCTCCCACTTCAGCCTCCCCAGTAGCTGGAACTACAGGCATGTGCCACTACGCCTGGCTAATATTTGTATTTTTTTGTAGAAACAGGGTTCCGCCATGTTGCCAAGGCTGGTCTCAAACTCCTGGGCTCAAGTGATCCACCTGTTTTGGCCTCCCAAAGTGCTGAGATTACAGGTGTGAGCTACTGTACCAT
>NW_012104366.1:854967-857961 GCF_000951045.1 Mandrillus leucophaeus | reverse complement strand
AAAAAAAAAAAAAAAAAAAAAAGATACAGACATGAGTCCTAAGGGGTAAGAAGATCTGAGTGATAATTGCTACAGTGATCTAAGAAGCATCATTGCCCTTAAACATTGACTTTTTTTTTTGTCCTTAAAACTGGTGTCCCCCACTCTCTATCTTGAGGATGAATTTCTTAACCTAGAAGTCTCCCAGACCCTACTTAGAAGTAAATCTCTTGGATTGTTGGGGTTTTTTTCTTTATCTTTATTTACTTGCCTTTTTTATTATTTTTTTTTCTTTTTACTATTTTTTTCTTCTTTTCTTTTGAGACAGTCTTGCTCTGTCGCCCAGGTTGCTGTGCAGTGGCATGATCTCAGCTCACTGCAACCTCCACCTCCCGGGTTCAAGTGATTCTTCTGCCTCAGACTCCCCCAAGTAGCTGGGATTACAGGCACACCCCACCACACCCAGCTAATTTTTGTATTTTTGGTAGAAATGGGATTTTGCCACGTTGGCCAGGCTGGTCTCCAACTCCTAACTTATCAAGTGATCTGCCTACCTCGGCTTCCCAAAATGCTGGGATTACAGGTGTTAGCCACCATGCCCTGCCTACCCCGCCCAATTTTTAAATGATATAAATTTCTATCAAGATTATAACCATGACACTAACTCTTATAAAAATTCATATTTATTTAAACATGTTTATTTTTTATTTATTTATTTTCTTGAGACAGGGTATCACTCTGTCACTCAGGCTGGAGTGTAGTGGTGCAGTCGTGACTCACTGCAGCTTCAGCCTGCCAGGCTCAGGTGATCCTTCCCACCTAAGCCTCCTGAGAAGCGGGAACTGTAGGCATGTTCTGCTACCACACCTGGCTAATTTTTGCCGGTGTGTTCTAAGCAACCAGAATAATGCCTACTACATAATAGGCAGTCAATATTTTATTAATTGAACATGTGAAGCAGGTTGTACCTTGCAAAGACAACCTTCCTTTTGTTTCACAAACTATTTATTGTATTAATATTAAATTTGTATTTTTGGTAAACTTGCCCTATTTTCTTCCTCAGGATTACCAATTCGTTATTTATTAGATCTTCGTTCTATTACATATTTTTCTTTAATGTCATGTGTTTGTTTTTTTTAATATTTTATATGATTTTGTCAAGTCTATTCTCTCCAATCACAGTTCAGATTTCTGCAGTATTAGTTTGATTCCTTGCTATTTTAACGTGTTTTTAAATAATATAATAATTTTGTTTTCTCCTCTCCTCTTTCGTTAGCTCTGCCAGCTTTTTTAAAATGTCATGTTATTGTCTTATCAATGTTTTAAAATCTCTTGTTTCATGGACTCCACATTTAATTACCCACAGAGGATAAGGAAGTATTTTGTCTAATGTTTTCTTCTTATCCATATTTGTTCCTCTTGAAAAGTGTAATTTTCATGTTTTTATATAGTATATTCTTCTACTTCATTTGGATGTTTTTGTTTTGGTTGGATTTTTTGTTTTTGTTTTTGTTTTTTTGGCAAGATCTCTGCTAGAATTTGTTTTGTTGTTGTTTGTTTTTTGTTCCATTCTGTTTGTTGAGTCAGGGTTTCACCCTGTCGTCCAGGCTGGAGTGCAGTGGTGCTATATTGGCTCACTGCAACCTCCGCTCCTGGGTTCAAGCGATTCTCCTATTCTCCTGCCTCAGCCTCCTGAGTAGCTGGGATTACAGGCGCACACCGCCATGCCTGGTTAATTTTTGTATTTTTAGTAGAGATGGTGTTTCACCGTGTTGGCCAGGCTAGTCTCGAACTCCTGACCTCAAGTGATCCGCCTGCCTTGGCTTCTCAAAGTGCTGGGATTACAGGCATGAGCCACCATGCCTGGCCTCTGCTAGAATTTTTTTCCCTTGTTTGTATTGGGCAAGGAAAATGTTTTTGTTTTTTGTTGTGTGTGTGTGTGTGCGTGTTTTGGTTTTTGCTTTGTTTTGTTTTTAATGATGGCAATACTACTCTGATCTGCTATTTACTAAAGAATAGTGTGAGTTGAGGGCTCACAAATCTCATCTCTGCTTGTTTGTGCATTATTGATATTTTTGGTTTTGTTTTTAAGTCACTTGAAGGGCTGGATATCAATGGTTTGTATTCTTGTTTCATCTTTCAATTACTTGGTGGGGATGGTGAAGTGGGAAGTGACTGTGAAGTGACTCCAATAAGTAGACAGCTGTGAAGTAAGGTGTGCTTTCTCTCCGAAACTTCACAAAATCCTTTACATAGTTCTGCTAAATATCCACATTTGGTTTGGTTTGTTTTCTCTGAATTCTTTAGAATGACTAGGTCCCTGTAATGGTTAATTTTAGGTGTCAACTTGCCTGCTTTAAGAGACACTCAGATAGCTGGTAAGGCATTATTTCTGGGTATGCGGTGAGGGTGTTTCTGGAAGAGATTGGCATTTGCATCAGTGGACTCACCCAATGTGGGCGGGCATCATCCAATTGGCTGAGGGCCTGGATAGAAAAAAAAAGGCAGAAGAAAGGCAAATTTGCTCTCTTCTGGAGCTGGGACACGGTTCTTTTCCTGCCCTTAGACATCAGAACTCCAAGTTCTCCAGCCTTTGGACTCCAGGACTTGTGCCAGCGGCCTTCCAGTTTCTCAGGCCTTTGGACTTGGACTTAGACGGAGCCGCATTACTGGCTTCTTGGGTTCTCCAGCTTGCCGATGGCCTATCGTGGAACCTGGCTTCCATAAGTCTCCTCTCATATGTCTCTGCGTGTATGTGTGTCCCATTGGTTCTGTCTCTCTAGAGAACCCTGACTAATACAGCCCTCCTCACAGAAGCCTGAATATACTCTATAACATATGTTATAAGAGGTTAGGGCCGGGCGCGGTGGCTCAAGCCTGTAATCCCAGCACTTTGGGAGGCCGAGACGCGCAGATCACGAGGTCAGGAGATCGAGACCATCCTGGCAAACACGGTGAAACCCCGTCTCTACTTAAAAAATACGAAAAACTAGCCGGGCGTGGTGGCGGGCGCCT
>NW_012104366.1:851772-852847 GCF_000951045.1 Mandrillus leucophaeus | reverse complement strand
CGGAGATATTTGTGGTAATAAAATAGTTCTGTATCTTGATCAGGGGGTGGTTATACAAATCTACGCATGATAAAATTGCATAGAACTTTAGATACGTGCATGAAAAAGTGACAAAATCTGAAGAGAAGTCATGGATTGCGCAGTGTCTGTGTACTGTCTTTAATAGTGTAATGTAGTTACTAAGATGTTGCTATTGGGGGAAACTGGTTGAAGGTGCACAGGACCTTTTTGTACTTATTTTTTAAACTTCCTGTGAATCTACAATTATTTCAAAATAAACCTTGGCTGAGTGTTCCCTTAATATTTGTTGTTATTTATTCAATAATTAAACAATAACAAACTTCAAAGGCTTAAGCAAAATGGCATCTTGAGTATAATTTATAGTTTGCAGGCTATATCACCTTGGTAGTCAAATAAAGTTACAACAGCTGACACACACTGACTCTGACCAACTCTGCCCAATCTGTTGAATTATGAGCCTTTCTTCAAAGTCCTTCCCAACTATTTGAAGAGGCGGCATGCAAGTGTCTCCTACATGCTCGCTGACTTCTCAACAGCTATGAATCACGTCCATTTTTGTCATCCCATGCCTGGCCCTGATATAATCATCTCCACATGAAGTTCCTAATATGGCCAGTGCCTGGCACAGAGGACTCATGTCTGTGCTGAAGGTGCTGTCCCTTGTCACTGTCCTATAGTATAATTTGCCAGCCCATGCCAAAGTTGCATTGGGCTTTCTGGAGCACTTTTCTGAAAAGGGGAGGATTCCTCTCCCTGTCTTTTGTCATACTACGTCACCTAGGACCCACTGTCTCCCAGAATTTTTAATGAAACAGCCCTTTTTATTTTAATTCGCAGAAAATCCTCGTTTAAGATTTAGGCAACGGTGAAATGCCATCTCTACTAAAAATGTAAAAAATTAGCCAGGCATCGTGGCTCATGCCTGTAGGCCCAGCTACTCAGGAGGCTGAGGTGGGAGGATCACCTGAGCCCAGGAAGTTGAGGCTGCAGTGAGCTGAGATCATGACACTGCACTCCAGCCTGCCTGACACAACAAGACTGTCTCAAAAAAAAA
>NW_012104366.1:848596-851722 GCF_000951045.1 Mandrillus leucophaeus | reverse complement strand
CGCCATGTTGCCAAGGCTGGTCTCAAACTCCTGGGCTCAAGTGATCCACCTGTTTTGGCCTCCCAAAGTGCTGAGATTACAGGTGTGAGCTACTGTACCATTTTTATAATATTAATAATCAAGCACAACTAGGCAAAACTCATCAATATATTGTGTATGTATGTGTATCTATACATAAATACATATACATAGGTATAGACACACACACAATTTTATAAAACATGACAAGGGATAAATACAAAACTCAGGATAGTGGTTACTTCAGGGGAGGAGGTAGGGAGATGGAATCAAGAGAAGCCCAGGATTTCATCATCTCTAGTCCTTCAGCTGGTTGTTGGTTTCACAGATGTTTACTATTATGCCTCATAATTTATATATATTACACATATTTTGAATGTATCAAGTATTATGCACACACATATCCACAAAATTTAGCCTATTTTTGTCAGCACTGACATAGCTCCCAAGACCTCATGCCTCGGAATACAGTTTCTCAGCCTCAGCACCACTGACATTTTAAATTATTTGTCATGGAGGGGAGGGACTTCCCAGTGAATTATTGGATGTTTAGTAGACGGTGTATTATTGGATATTTAGACTCTATTCACTAAATGCTAGTACCATTAGAGTAAGTAGTTAGGCAGGCATGAGCAGGGCGGGAGAGGGTGTCCCGCCCAAGGAATGTCAGGTGGCCATCAGATGGTCGGGCAGTTGTTAAATTATTTCTCTAAAATGATCATTGGTCACAACCAGCGTCAGGGAAAGGCAGTCTCCCAATACACAGAAAACACCTAAAACTGGTGATCAGTAGCTTCCCCATTACTCCTCCGGAGTTGGGCGAGTGGCCTCTAGCATGTGCACTAAGAGACAAAATGGCCGAGCTTAACTGGTATATGACCCTTCTCTACCAACAATGAACTGGTAAGGGAAAAAAATGCCTCAGATGAGCATGTGCACAACTTCAGTAAACACAGTGCGTGTGGCCCCTCCCAGGTGTTAGCAAGTCACTGCGCATGCGCACAGCCCACTCCAAAGGAAGACTCACTCCAAAGGAGAGCAGAGGCAACCGCCCGGAAGCATGCCAACTTATAAAACCCCAAGTCAAAGATCAAACCATGCGCTTGAATCTCTCAAGTAGCCGGCTTGGCCCACTTCCAAGTGTACTTTACTTCCTTTCATTTCCTGCTCTAAAACTTGCCTCCGTCTCTCCCTATGCCTTATGCCCCTCCTTCAAATCCTTTTTTCTGAGGAGGCAAGAATTGAGTTGTTGCAGATTCGCTACTAACAGTACCACCTCCCTCCCAGATGTGACAACTAAAAAGGCCTCCAGGCATTCGCAAATATCTCCAGGGAAGCAAACTCCACTCACGGGTTGAGAATATCGTCTTAGGGAATTTCCCTTATTTTCTTCCAAATTCATTCAATCATTTAAAATGTGTTGTGGTATAAGAAATATATTTCGTCTTTGTCCCTGGTTCCTGTCACAGACTTCCTAAAACCTTGGGAATTTCCTGAAGGAGAGGAGTGTCTTTTGTTATTTATCATGAGTCTCTTTCATAACCCCTGGGTTTATGCTAATAGGGTGATTTAGGGTAGATCCTCTAGGTAGCCTCAGTATGGTGTCAGTAGGAGAGGAGAGGGCTGGATATTAAGCTCTGTAAAAACTCTTGAACAATCAGATGTGATGAGCTTCGAGGTTGCTGAACACATGGAGGCGCTGGGAGGTTGGTATGCCCAGAGAGGGTGTGGAAGTTCTGTACCACCACTCCTCGTATCTTGCCCTATGCATCTCTTCCATCTGGGTGCTCCTGAGTTGTGTACGTATAATAAACTGGTAAATGTAAGTAAAGTGTTTTCCTGAGTTCTGTGAGCCATTCCAAGAAACTATCAAACCTGAAGAGGGAATCACAGGAACCCCTCAATTACCGTAACCAGTTGGTCAGAAGCATAGGGGCTTGCGATTGCTGTCTCAAACAGGGGCTGTGTTATGGGACTTGAATCCTTAACCTGTGGAATTTGACACTATCTCTACATATAGTGTCCAATTTGCTGGGCGCAGTGGCTGACACCTGTAATCCCAGCACTTTGAGAGGCTGAGGTGGGTGGATCACCTGAGGTCAGGAGTTCAGGACCAGCCTGGCCTACATGGTGAAACCCTGTCTCTACTAAAAATACAATAATTAGCCAGGTGTGGTGGCAGACGCCTGTAATCCCAGCTACTTGGCAGGCTGAGGCACAAGAATCGCTTGCGTCTGGGAGATGCAGGTTACAGTGAAATGAGATTGTGCCGCTGCACTCCAGCCTGGGTGATAGAGTGATAAAGAAAAAAAAAAAGAATTCAGTTGAATTACAGGACACCCAGTTGGAAATTGTCTGTTGGAGAATTGTTTGTCTGTGGGGAAAAACCCCACATATCTGGTCATAGAAGTGGCCTGTGTTGTATGAAAGTCTAGAGAACAAGAGTGTGTTTTCCTCAGATGTTTTTCTTTTTTAAATTTATTTACCATTTAAAGACTTTTTAATTTTTAAATTGAAGACCATTATTCCAAGTGAAATAACTCAGGAATGGAAATCCAAACGTCCTATGTTCCTACTCATAAGTGGGAGCTAAGCTATGAGGATGCAAAAGCATAAGAATGATACAATGGACTTTGGGGACTCAACGGAGAAAGGGCGGTGAGGGGTAAAAGACTACACATTGGGTTCAGTGTACACTGCTTGGATGACAGGAGCCCCAAAATCTCAGAAATCACCACTAAAGAACTTACTCATGTACAAAAATAAATAAATAAGAAAAAAAAATTTTAAATTTTTAAAATAAACTTTATTTTTTATAGCAGTTTTAGATTTATGGAAAGATTGTGATAGTACAGAGCATTCTTCCACACCCAATACCCAATTTTTGCTATTATTAACATCTTACATTAGTAGAGTACATTTGTTAGTTAATGAACCAACACTGACACGTGGTTGAGAAGAGTGGAAATATTTTAATAAAAATCGTTAATTGTTCCAAATTTCCAGGGAAGATGGTAGTCTAGGAAAATAAAAATGAACCAGAACCAGAAAAGAAATTTCTCTTCTTTTCTTAATATGTTGTTGTTAATTCTCTCTCACACTCTGTCT
>NW_012104366.1:846398-848131 GCF_000951045.1 Mandrillus leucophaeus | reverse complement strand
GACTGAGTTTTGCTTTTGTCACCCAGGCTGGAGTGCAATGGTGTGATCTCGGCTCACTGCAACCTCCACCTCCAGGGTTCAAGTGATTCTCCTGCCTCAGCCTCCCCAGTAGCTGGGATTACAGGTGCATGCCTCCACGCCCAGCTAATTTTTGTATTTTTAGTTCGGAGTGCTTTTTACCAGTTTTCACTACCACTACAAGCATTAGCTCATATCCTCAACTGATATTATCCAACTTTAAAAATTTTGTCAAGCAATCAGTTTAAAATATCTTACATGCGGCTGGGCGTGGTGGCTCATGCCTGTAATCCCAGCACTTTGGGAGGCCGAGGCAGGCAGATCACCTGAGGTCAGGAGTTTGAGACCCACCTGGCCAACATGGTGAAACCCCATCGCTACTACAAATACAAATATTAGCAGGGTGTGGTGGCGGCGCCTGTAATCCCAGCTACTTGGGAGGCGGAGGCAGGAAGAATCGCTTGAACCCAGGAGGTGGAGATTGCAGTGAGCTGAGACTGGGCCATTGCACCCCAGGCTGGGCAACAGAGCAAGACTCCATCTCAAAAAAAAAAAAAAAAAACACCTTACTTGCCCTCAATTTTCATTTCCTTTCATTAATGCAATTGGATTTCATCTCACATTTTATTGGCCATTCATTGATAAATATCCTTCAGTAAAGTACCTGTTCATATATTTTACCCATTTTTTTCATATTTGACTATACATTTTTTACTTATTGGTTTGAAGGAGTTAGACACACACTCTTTTTTTTTCCTGATAATATTTGCAGGCAGTTCCTCATCCAGTATGTTACTTCTCTTTTGCTTTTCTTCATGGTGTCTTCTGATAAACAAAAACTTTTCATTTTAATTCTAAAAAGTAAAATTTGTCAACTTTTAAAATTTATGTTTTGGGTCTTTTGTTTAAGCTTCTGTTAAGTATTATACCTTGGTTCTTGTGCAGTAAGACAAGAAGCAGAAAGAAAAGATATATGCTACAGTTTAAATAGTGTTTGTCCCCTCTGAAACTCATGTTGAAATTTGATTATCATTGTGGCAGTGTTGGGAGATGGGGACCATTCCGAGGTGATTAGGTCATTAAGGAGAATTAATGCCCTTCTTGTTGTAGCCAATTAATACTCACAGGAATCCGTTAGTTATCACAAGAACAGGTTGTTATAAAGCAAATTGGGCTTGTTTGGCTCTCTTTTACTTCCTCTCTTGCCATGTAATTCTTTCCCTTTTCTGCCATGCTATAAAGGAGCACAAGGCCCCCAACCAGATGCAGCTGTCCAGTCTTTGACTTCCCAGCCTCCAGAACTATAAGCTAAATAAATCTCTTTATAAATTATCCAATCTCAGGTATTCAGTTATAGCAACAGAAAACCTGCTAAGACAATATGAATATTGGAAAGGAAAAATAAGTTGCCATTATTTGCAGCTGATATGATTACCTATGTAGAAAATTCAAAACTATATCAAAATTACTAAAATTAATGCAAAAGAAAAAATTAATGAGAGAGTTTAGTAAGAAGTCTGGGTGTAAGATTAATATATGAAAATCAGTTGCATTTCTATATACCACAAAAACAATTAGAAAACATTATTTTAAAATGGCTAGCCGGGCATGGTGACTCACGCCTGTAATTCCAGCACTTTGGGAGGCCGAGGCGAGCAGATCACCTGAGGTCAGGAGTTCAAGACCAGCCTGACCAACATGGAGAAACCCCATCT
>NW_012104366.1:839498-842473 GCF_000951045.1 Mandrillus leucophaeus | reverse complement strand
CGGAGTCTCACTCTGTTGCCCAGGCTGGAGTGCAGTGGCGCGATTTCAGCTCACTGCAACCTCTGCCTCCTGGGTTCAAGTGATTCTCCTGCCTCAACCTCCCGAATAGCTGGGCTTATAGGCACCCGCCAACCATGCCCAGCTAATTTTTGTATTTTTAGTGGAGACGGGGTTTCACCATGTTGACCAGCCTGGTCTAGAACTCCTAACCTCAAGTGATCTACTTGCCTTGGCCTCCCAAAGTGCTGGGATTACAGGCATGAGCCACCATGCCTGGCCCAAGTAATTCTTAATATATTGTTATTTATTAAAGTCCTTACTTTATTAAGATTGGATTCATTTTTACCTAATATTATTTTTCTGTTCCAGGATCCCCTCCAAGATACTATAGTACATTAAGCTATTGTGTCCTCTTGGCTGTGACAATTTCTTACTTTCCTTGTTTGTGATGACCTTCACAGTTTTAGGGTGTACTGCTCAAGTATTTTATGGAATGTCCTTCAAGTGGAACTTGTTTTTCTCATGGTTAGACTAGGGTTATATGTTTTTGGGAGAAAGACTACAGAGATAAAGTGCCATTTTCATAATGTCATATCAAGGGTGCCTATTGTTAACGTGACTCATGGTGGTTAATGTTGACCTTGATCATCTGGCTGAGATAGTCTGTCAGTTTTCTTCACTCTAAAGTTATTTTTCCTTGCCTTTCCATATTGTACTCTTTGGAAAGAAGGCATTGCGCACAGCCCACACTTAAGGAATGGGGAACTATGCTCTACTTCCTTGAGTAAGCAGTGTTTACATAAATGATTTAGAATTCTTCTGTACAGATGATTTGTCATTCTCCCTCATTTACTTATATGTTCAATCATTTAATTAGATCAGTATGGACTCATGAATATTTATTTTATACTTTGATTATAATTCAATATCTTTTCATTTTGTTGCCCAAATTTTTCCAGATTTAGCCATTGGGTGCTCTAACAGTTGCAGTTGGCCTATGTGTTCCTTTGACATCCCCCCCATCTATGTGGGGGTTTTTTTATTTCACTTTTTGAACACTTTCTTACTTTATGGCAAAATAAGATGCTCCAGGCTCATCGTGTACATTTACTACCTCAGTCCTGGAATCAGCCATTTCTCAAGGAACTCTAATTCCTTTTTTTTTTTTCCAAGACAGAGTCTCACTCTGTTACTCCACAGCCTCAACCTCCAAGGCTCAAGTGATCCTCTTGTCTCAGCCTCCTGAGTAGCTGGGACGACAGGCAGCTGCCACCACACCCAGCTAGTTTTTTAATTTTTTTTTTTTTTTTGTAGAGAAAAGGGTCTCACCATGTTGCCCAGGCTGGTCTCCAACTCCTGGGCTCAAGCAATCCTCCCACGTTGACCTCCCAAAGTGCTGAAATCACAGGTGTGCCACTGTACCCTGCCTGGTTCCTTTTATTAAAGTACAGTATTTGAAAGTAAAATCTAGGTACTAAGAGTTCTCATTGTTACTGGAATTAAGATTGTAAGGTTTTTTTTATTTTTATTTTTTTAGTTTGAGAGTGTCAGGAGGTCTGGCCTGTCATAGGATTTTAATCTGCTAGTGCTTATTTACTCTGCTCAGTTTACTTTGGTCAGCAGTTGCAGATCTGCCTTGCAGGTCACTGTTAACCCTTTAGCCTCCGTTCACTTCCCAAGTTTCAGTCAAGGGTCAGCAAACTGAGTCCTGAAAATAAATAAAAATGCAAGACGCATCTTCTCTTTTCAGTCCTACCTTCCTTAACGTCTGAAAATGAACCCCAGGGTGTATTTCTTAATTTTTCCATGGTGCTCCTAGGTCCCAGTTCTTATTTCTTCACATTTCAAATTGCTTCTGGGCCTTCAGGAACATCTCATTTACTTACTAAAAATGGCACTGAGTTACTATTTGAAGGAAATGCTTGTCAAATCTCACTGCTTTCCTTGATTTGGGTACAAATTGAAGTTATTCTTCATAGTCTATAATGGGTTATGTCAGTTCCATAGTTTGACTATAGTTGAAATTTCTTTTTTGGTTCTGGTTCATTTTTTGTGTATTTTCCTAGACTGCCACCTTCCCTTGAAGTTAAGTACCAATTAATGACTTTTTTTTTTTTTTTTTTTTTTTTTTGAGACAGAGTCTTGCTCTCTCTCCCAGGCTGGAGTGCTGTGGTATGATCTCGGCTCACTGCAATGTCCACCTCTGAGGTTCAAGCGATTCTCCTGCCTCAGCCTCCCGAGTAGCTGAGATTACAGGTGCCTGCCACCACACCTGACTAATTTTTGTATTTTTAGTGGAGACAGAGTTTCACCACGTTGGCAAGGCTGGTCTCGAACTCCTGACCTCAAGCGATCCACCCACCTTGCCCTCCCAAAGTGCTGGGACTACAGGCATGAGCCACCGCATTCCGCTGATGACTTTCATTAAAACATTTTCACTCTTATCAAACAGCCATGGATTCTCTCCTTTCACCAGCCCTTAACATGATTCTCCCCTAACTTACCTATTCCCAACCAGTTCTCTAGCTTGTGATTTACCCTAATCTTTTCAAAGAAGTGAAGGTGAAAGAAACAGCTGTGAGTAAGGTAGCAGAGAGAAAGGGACAACTCCCTTTCTTTTCCTTTTTTTCCCCTCTTTTCCGTTTAACCTGTTATGTATAACTCTTTCTCCCTGGCCTGAAGTTAGCCTTCTGTGCTAATAGAGTTTATTTACTTTTCCTGTCTTGGCATTCTGTTTGTCTACAGATATTTGAAGTAAATAAATATAATATAGATGCTCTTTGGGAGGCTGAGGCAGGTGGATCACCTGAGGTCAGGAGTTGGAGACCAGCCTGGCCAACATGGTGAAACCCTGCCTCTGCCAAAAATACAAAAAAATTAGCCAGGTGTGGTGGCTGGCACCTGTAATCCCAGCTAATCAGGAGGCTGAAGCAGGAGAATCACTTGAACCCAGGAGGTGGAGGTTGTAGTGAGCC
>NW_012104366.1:836134-839128 GCF_000951045.1 Mandrillus leucophaeus | reverse complement strand
AGATAGATAGGTGCTTATAATATTGTAATTACTATAGTGGACAAAATAGTTACTTTTCGGGTATCTGACACCACATCACTTATAGGAACCGTAAATTTTATTTTACAACTACAACAAAGCCTTCATTTTGGCCACAAATTCAAACCTCTCCTCTAAATCTTTTGACATGTCTGTTCAACAAGGAGTCAGATAGATTGGTTAGAGTATATCTGTTTTATATTTCCTGATTCGTCTTTAGTGGAAATAATAGCCCTGTGCAAAAAGCAAACCACAGCCCACAAGGTCAGTGGTAAAGCTCTTGGGTTGCCAAACAACTGGGTCAAGCTGTTGTTCTCCCGTACCAATATGGTTCTGAAAAATATTTAACTGCAGATGCTCCCACAGGGCACCGGCAAATATTCAGCCTTGAACAGGCAAACAAGCAAAAGGTCAGTAGCAGAAAAACAAAACAAAACAACAAAATACAGCCTGGAAAGCCGCTCTGTGAAGAATATGTTATTTATGTAACTGGAGAAGCAAACCTCCTCTCCACACCACCCCCCTGGGGTGGAGGATTACTTGTATCAGAGGATAATAAGTCCTCATATTGCCTCTATTCTGGAGCAGTGGGAGTATGAGACCTTAATCAAGAATTTAATTTAGTAGAGGGTGGTAGGAGGATGACACCTACAAAAATTTAATTTGGCACAGAATAAATACATGGGGTATTTCCAAAGCTTGATCTTGGTGTAGCAAAGCAGTGACAAGAAAGAGAGATGTATAGCTCAATTTGGGGGACTGATTTTTAAGCTAATTTCAAACATCTTTTTATATATTTTTTTAATGCCTGGTTAGGCACAGTCTGAAAACTAGAAGATGAAAAAGAATTGACATTGTTCTGCAAAATAAAATGCTATCTTGATAGTGAGCAGGGGTAAAGTTACATTGATTATAGGAGTCAAATATTTCTCTTTCTCAGCATGGAAAACGTACATGTACTCACAGTACAACGTCGTTTCTCAGAATTAATGCCTGTCTTTGGGAGGTGTGGGTGTGTTTAACATAATAGTTATTTACTGGGCACCAGGAAGAATTAGGTGGAAATATCTCCAAGGGAACTGAACTTGGACTACTTACACCCACCACGGATTTTCTTGCTAGAGCCATATTTTAAATCAAATGAGTAATTCAGACCTGAGAAAATGTTTGGCTTGGGAAAAGAGGAGGGATCCTGGTGTGAGACCAACTCCTGTGAGTGGGGCCTGGAATCTCCTGAAAGGAGGAGGGAGATACTAAAGGAAATGTTGAAGAAGGAAATTTGAACAACATCAATGCTCTGAGATAGAAAGGCAGATGTGAAGACAAGGGGCAATAGTAGGAATCTGGGTGTGCTCAAGGCCTTTGATGATGGTTTATATTCTTGGGATAATTTTATCTTGAGACTGAGTATCATTTAAGAGTTAGGTCCAGCTGCATGCAACAGAAAACTCAGTGTGGAGATAAACTAGATACAAATGTATTTCTCATGCAAAGGAAGTTCAGAAGTAGTGGTTTCAGGGCTGATATGACACTCCATTTCATGTTCATCAAAGACCAGTCTTCTTTTAGTTCCATTATGCAAGCATATGGCTTCCATCATTCTTAGTATTACAAAATGGCTAGGGACTCTTTTTTTTTTGTTTTCGTTTTTTTGGGGGCGGGGAGGGGGAGTTGCCCAAGCTGAAGTGCAGTGGCGAGATCATAGCTCACTGCAGCTTTGACCTCCTGGGTTCAAGCAATCCTCCCACCTCAGCCTCCCGAGTAGCTGGGATTACAGGCATGCGCCAGCGCGCCTGGCTAATTTTTGTAATATTTTGTAGAGACAGGGTTTTGTGTTGGCCAGGCTGGCCTCACAAAGTGCTGGGAATACAGGCATGAGCCACCACACCCCACCTGGAAACAAAACTAACTCTTTCTTCCTTTCTTTCTTTCTTTCTTTTTCTTTCTTTTTCGTTTCTCTTTCTTCTCTCTTTTTTCTTTTCTTTCTTCTCTTTCCTTCCTTCTTTCCTTCTTTTCCTTCTTCCTGGCTTCCTCCCTCCCTTTCTCTCTCTCTTTCTCTCTGTCTCTCTCTCCCTCTCTCTTAGATGGATTCTCCTGCCTCAGCCTCCCAAGTAGCTGGGATTACAGGCACCCACCACCACGCCAGGCTAACTTTTTGTATTTTTAGTAGAAACGGGATTTCACCGTGTCGACCAGGCCAGTCTAGAACTCCTAACCTCAGGTGATCCACCCGCCTTGGCGTCCCAAAGTGCTGGGATTACAGGTGTGAGCCACAGCACCAGACTGGAAACTCTTTAATGAGGCTTTCCCAGAAGTCCTTCCCAGCATCTTCCACATATGTCTCGTAAGCCGTAATTTGGTCATGTGGCCATCCCTGGCTGTAAAAGTGGCTGGGAGAGGCAGTGTTTTTGCTGGTTATGTTGTCACCTCTAAAAATAGTGTTGGTAAGAAGTACTGGGTAAGCCACCAGCAGTCTGTGACATAGCAGTTGTCACATAGTTTTTTCTCTCATGTAATAATTCCACAACTCTTTGGTGAAGAGTTGTGTGGGGCTGGTGTGGTACATAAAGCAACAGAGCAAAAAAAAAAAAAAGGTGAAATACAGCTTGATTCACGTACTCACTCTGCTGCTTTTGCCCATATAAGGGAGCAGTTATCTACTGAGGGAACTGTTTCCTAGAATTCCAGGTATCTAGGTGGAAGTTGAGGAAAGCCCACAGTGTACTTTGGAGCAGTGGGAGTGTCAGAGATGTAAGGGAAAGACTCAGGAGGTTTTTGAGACAACTGTGCGCACGGGCGCGCGCGCACACACACACACACATACACACTTCGGCCCCAACCATTTCATTTCAGAGTAGGTGTATATTCATTTCCCTCTGCCTTTTTTTTTTTTTTTTTTTTGAGATGGAGTTTCATTCTTGTTGCCCAGGCGGGAGTGCAATGGCGTGATCTCAACTCACTGCAACCTCTGCCTCC
>NW_012104366.1:832022-833259 GCF_000951045.1 Mandrillus leucophaeus | reverse complement strand
AAACCCCATCTCCACTAAAAATACAAAAATTAGCTGGGCATGGTGGCAGGTGCCTGTAATCCCAGCTACTCGGGAGGCTGAGGTAGAAGAATTGCTTGAACCCGGGAGGCGGAGGTTGCAGTGAGCTGAGATCGTGCCATTGCACTGCAGCCTGGGTGACTCCATCTCAACAAACAAAAACAAAAACAAAACACTAAAAAAAAAAAAATCAAGTTTCAAAACAATGCAGTATACATAATTTCCCGTATGCTTAAAAACCATAAAAATTAATGTGAGTATTTCAAAGTCCTAGACACATGCCAAATTGTTAACAATGATTATCTCTGAAGGGTAGTATTAAAGAGGAACTTTCAGTTTCTCTAGCTTGTTGGAATCATGAATCAGAAATATACAGACATTAAAATACAACAATCAGGTTAATATCCAACAGTTGCTAATTAAATAATGACTGGCAATAATTCATGGAGCAAGAAAAGGCACAGCTCAGAGTTCTACGTGGATGGTTTGGTACATTACAGAGGCAACTGCCACACCCTCAAAACCCAAAGAAATTGTTTTTTCCAAGACAGGGTCTTGCTCTGTTGCCCAGGCTGGAGTGCAGTGATGCACTCACAGCTCACTGGAGCCTAAAACTCCTGGGCTCAAGCAGTTCTCCCACCTCAGCCTTCCGAGAAGCTAGGACTACAAGCATGCAGCACCACTCCTGGCTTAATTAAAAAAATCTTTTTGTAGAATCAGGGTGTCACTGTTGCCCAGGCTGGTCTCAAACTCCTGGACTCAAGTGATCCTCTCACCTTGGTTTCCTAAAGTGTTAGGATTACAGGCATGAGGTACAGTTTCTGGCTCACAGTGATTTCTCAAAAGGTGGTTCTGAGACAGGGTGAGCTGTCTTGTGGGTGAAGGAAATGGAAATTTTCAAGAGATCTGTGACTCTCTCAAAGCCATTGAAAGCATCTGCTTAGTCACATTATATTGTTGTTGGCCTCTGACCATTAATTTGTAACATTATTTTTCACTGGAGAAGCCTAAAACATCTTAAAAGTCAAATGGAAAAATTTCAATGGCAAGTTATAATACGACTAACAGTAGGTTACAATCCATTAATGAGTCATCAAACTTATTTAGTAGGTTAGAATCAACTTTTTTTTTTTTTTTTTAACATGACAGACAAGATTCAAATAAAATAGAATAAAAATTTTGTACTGGGTCTGAATAAATATTTCCTTTTGTGGGTTGT
>NW_012104366.1:827037-829712 GCF_000951045.1 Mandrillus leucophaeus | reverse complement strand
GCGATTCTCCTGCCTCAGCCTCCCGAGTAACTGGGATTATGGGCACCTGCCTCCACACCCGGCTAATTTTTTTGTATTTTTAGTAGAGATGGGGCTTCAGCATGTTGGTCAGGCTGGTCTCGAACTCCTGATCTCAGGTAATCCACCCACCTTGGCCTCCCGAAGTGCTGGGATTACAGGCATGAGCCACCGCACCTGGCCTCCCTCTACCTTTTAATACTTTGTAATAAGACATGGAAATTCTCTTGCATAACCTAGTAGAGTTGTCAAATCAGGAAATTCATTATTGATACAATGCTTTAAACTCTACTACATATTCCAATTTGTTAATTGCCAGTAGTGTTCTTTTTGTGTTGCTGTTGTTGTTTTGTTCATTTTTTCTGAGGAGGGTCTTGCTCTATCATCCAGGCTGGTGTGTAGTGGTGCCATCACAGGTCACTGCAGCCTCGACCTTCCCAGGCTCAGGTGATCCTCTTACCTCAGCCTCCTGAATAGCTGGGACTACAGGCGCAGGCCACCATGCTTACTAATTTTTGTATTTTTTGTAGAAGCAGGGTTTTAATATGTTGCCCAGGATGGTCTTAAACTCCTGGGTTCAAGCAATCCGCCAGACTCAGCTTCCCAAAGTGTTGGGATTACAGGTGTGAACCACCGCACCCAGCCTGCCAACAGTGTTCTTTATAGCAATTTTTTTTTTCTATACAGGAACCAGTTCAGGATTGTGTGTCACGTTGAATTGTCATTTCTTCTTTAATCTATTGCAGCTTCTTAGGTTTTCTATTTTTTTTATGACATCGACATTTTTGACTTCTTATTCACCTTGCAGAAAGTGTAAACAACTGGAGCAATTTTGCCTCCAGAGAACATTTGGCAATTTCCGGAGACATTTTTGGTGGACAAAACCGGAAGAACTGGAGATAGATGGGGTGATGGTTGCACAACAATGTAAATGTACTTAATGCCACTGAACTGTACACTTCAATATAGTTAAGATGGTAAATTTTATGTTAGGTATGTTTTACAAAAATAAACAGAAAAATTTGGCCAGGCGCAGCGGCTCACTCCTGTAATCCCAGCATTTTAGAAGGCCAAGGCGGGTGGATCATCTGAGGTCAGGAGTTCAAGACCAGCCTGGCCAACCTGATGATACCCTGTCTCTGCTAAAAATAAAAAAACCTAACTGGGCGTGGTGGCGGGTGCCTGTAATCCCAACTATCCAGGAGGCTGAGGCAGGAGAATTGCTTGAACGTAGGAGGCAGAGGTTGCAGTGAGCAGAGACCACACCACTGCCCACCAGCTTGGGGGACAGAGTGAGACTCTGTCTCAAAAAAACAAAAACAAACTGGAAGGAGGGTGCCACTGATGCTACTGGAATGTAGTGAGTACAGGCCAAGAATGCTGCTAAACATACTCTAATGCGCATGACAGCCTCCCACAAAAGATGATTATCCAACCCAAAATGTCAATAGTGCCACGGTTGAGAAATCCTGGTGTGAATTATGAGCACAACCTTGCTAAAGGGTATTAAGTGTGTATATCCTCTGAGCAAACAGTCTCACTTCTAGAAATGTATTCTATGGAGATATGACTAGTGAGCAATGATGTATACACAAAGGCTTTTTATTGCAAATACCATTTATAATAAAGACAAATTTTAAAACCACTTAAATGTCTATCATAACAGCCAGGCAAGTTGGCATGAACCTGTAGTCCCAGCTACTCACTTCAGGCCAGGAGTTCAAGTCCAGCCTGAACAACATAGCAAGACCTCATCTCCAAAAAGAAATGTCCAGCACAAATGAGAATGGTAAAATCAATTTGGAGTACATTCATAAAAAGGTAAACTATGCATCTTCTTTTCTGCGGGCGCTAGAAGGGGACTGAGTCTTGCTCTGTTACCCAGGCTGGAGTGCAGTGGCACAATCACTACAGCCTTGACTTCCTGGGCTCAAGCGATCCTCCCACCTCAGTCTCCTGAGTAGATGGGACCACAGGCATGTGCCACTATGCCTAGCTAAAATTTTTATAATTTTTTTGTAGAGACAGAGTCTCCCAATATTGCCCAGGCTGGTCTCAAACTCCAGGACTCAGGCAATCTCCCATCTTAGCCCTCTCTTTTAAAAAGAAGTTTTAGGCTGGACGCGGTGGCTCATGCCTGTAATCCCAGCACTTTAGGAGGCCGAGGAGGGGGAACACCTGAGGTTAGGAGTTCGAGACCAGCCTGGCCAACATGGTGAAACCCTGTCTCTCCTAAAAAATGGAAAAAATAATTAGCCAGGTGTGGTGGTGGGCACCCACAGTCACAGATACTTGGGAGGCTGAGGCAGAGAATCACTTGAACCCAGGAGGCAGAGGTTGCAGTGAGCCGAGATCCCGCCACTGCACTCCAGCCTAGGTGATAGAGTAGGACTGTCTCAAAAAAAAAAAGTTTTAGATGTAAACATGGAAAGATGTTTATAACGTACTAGGTAAGCCAAAGACAGGTTTCAGGCCTGGCACGGTGGCTCGCGCCTGTAATCTCAGCACTTTGGGAGGCCTAGGCGGGCAGATCACCTGAGGTCAGGAGTTCAAGACTAGCCTGGCCAACATGGTAAAACCCCATCTCTACAAAAATACAAAAATTAGCTGGGCATGGTGGCAGGTGCCTGTAATCCCAGCTACTCGGGAGGCTGAGG
>NW_012104366.1:816728-825967 GCF_000951045.1 Mandrillus leucophaeus | reverse complement strand
TTTTTTTTTTTTTTTTAACATGACAGACAAGATTCAAATAAAATAGAATAAAAATTTTGTACTGGGTCTGAATAAATATTTCCTTTTGTGGGTTGTGGTCAACAAATTTGAAGGTTACTAAATTACACACTTTAAAAAATGGAGTATTATGCAAGCTCAGGGTTAGGAGAGGCCTTATTTGATAACCTAAACTTAAAGTTGTTGTCAGTGTCATATCCTTTAATATTTCAATTTAATTAGGCATTTTCAATCTCCTATATACTTGAACATTACTTTTTAACATTGGAGAATTAAACTTCATAGACTTTATTTACTTATTTATTTTTTATTTTTTTGAGACAGAGTCTCACTCTGTTGCCCAGGCTGGAGTGCAGTGGTGAGATCTTGGCTCACTGCAACCTCTGCCTCCTGGGTTCAAATGATTCTCGTGCCTCAGCCTCCCAAGTAGCTGGGATTACAGGCATACACCACCACACCTGGCTAATTTTTTTTTTTTGTATTTTTAGTAGAGATGGGGTTTCACCATGTTGGCCAGGCTGGTCTTGAACTCCTGAGCCCAGGTGAACTGCCCATTTCGGCCTCCCAAAGTACTGGTATTACAGGCGTGAGCCACGGTGCCCAGCCTAAACTTCATAGACTTAAAAAGTCACAAAACAAGGGAAGATAACTTTGTCCATTTTATGGTAATTGTTAAAAGCGTTAATAAAATAAAATGGATTGGAGTATCATATCCTGTTTTAAAGATTCAAAGCATTATTTTCATTAAGACATTTAAATTTCTGCCTTCTCTTATTTTCATTTTTTTTGAGAGCTATAGAAAACTTTATGTTATTTTTGCCTTAACCCAACTCAATTATAATATTATATCACAATATTGTTAATAAATTAACATTTTATGGCGTGATACAATTTTGAATTTTAAAATAACAGCGCCACCTGGTGGTGACTCTAAACATGTTTTCATTTCTCTTTGGTATACATACCTAAAAGTGGAATTGCTCTTTTGGCTGTGGACATTCAGGAACTGGCAATTATATGTAACTTGAGAGACTGCCAAACTGGTTTTCAAAGCTACTGAACCATTTTACACTTCCACCAGTAATGTATGAGTGTTCCAATTTCTCCACATCCCATCCAACACTTGTTACTTTCTATTTTTTTATTAGAGTCATCCTAGTGGGTATACAGTGGAATCTTACTGTGGTTTTGATTTGCATTTCCCTAAGTAATGCTGTTGAGCATCTTTTCATGTGCTTGCTGCTGTTAGTATATCTTCTTTAGAAAATTATCTATTCGGGGCCAGGCATTGTGGCTCACACCTGTAATCCCAGCACTTTGGGAGGCTGAGGCAGGAGGATTGCTTGAGTTCAGGAGTTTGAGACCAGCCTAAGCAATGTGGCGAGACTCTGTCTCTACAAAAAATACAAGCCTGTGGTCTCAGCTACTCAGGAGGCTGAGAGGGGAGGATCATTTGATCCCAGGAGATTGAGACTGTAGTGAGCCATGGTTGCACCTGAGCAACAAAGTAAGACCCTGTCTAAAAAAAAGAAAAAAGAAAAGAAAAAGTATCTATTCAAATCGTTGCCAGTGTTTTAGTTGGGTTGTTCATTTTTCTGTTGCTGTTGTAAGAATTCGGTGTATGTACTGGATACTGGAGCCTTATCAGGTATATGATTTATAAGTATTTATTTTCATTCTCTAGGTTGTCTTTTCGCTTTCTTGATAGTGTCCTGGGATGCACAGATTAATTATTTTAATTCTTATGAAGTTCAATGTATCTTCTTTTTTTCCCTTCTGTGGCTTGTGCTTTTGGTGTCATATTTAAGAATCCATTGCCAAATCCAAGGTCATGAAGATTTACCCTTATGTTTTCTTTCAAGAGCTTTATAATTTTAGCTCCTACATTTAAGGTCTTTGATCCATTTGGGGTTAATTTTTAGAGCCATCTCTAGCATGGCCACCATCAGACCCCTCATGAAGCCCAATATCATCAAAAAGAGGAGCAAGAAGTTCATTTACCACCAGTCAGAACAATATGTCAAAATTAAGCATAACTGGTGGAAACCCAGAGACAGACAACTGAGTTCATAGAAGATTCAAGGGCCATATCTTGATGCCCAACATTGGTTATATGGGAGCAATAAAAAAAACAAAGCACATGCTGCCCAGCGGCTTCTGGAAGTTTCTGGTACACATCGTTAAGGAGTTGGAAGGGCTGCAGACACACAGCAAATCTTACTCTCCTGATAGCTACAATGTTTCCTCTGGAACTGCAAAGCCATCATGGAAAGGGCAGCCCAGCTGGCCATCAGGGTCACCAGTCACAATGCCAGGCTGCACAGCAAAGAAAGGGAATAGACAGCTCATGTGCACGTTTTATTTGTGTTGAAATAAAACCATAAAAACTGTGAAAAATTAATTTTAATATAACTTTTGAGATGGCGTCAGGGGGTGGATCCAAACTCATTCTTTTGTGAGTAAGAATATCTAGTTAATAAGAATATCTGGGGCTGGGCTTGGTGGCACATGCTTATGATCTCAGAACTTTGGGAACCTGAGGAGGGCAAATCTCTAGAGCCCAGGCGTTCAAGACCAGTCTGGGCAACATGGTGAGACCTGTCTCTACGAAACATACCAGCCTGTAGTCCCAGTTACTCAGGAGGCTGAAGTGGGCCGATTGTGTGAGCCCAGGAGGTTGAGGCTGCAGCGAGCCGAGATCCACACACCAATGCACCTCAACCTGGGCTACAGAGCAAAACTGTCACAAAAAAAAAAAAAAAAGAAAAAGAAAAAAAGAAAAAAAAAGGCTATTCTTGCCCCATTAAATAGTCTTGGTATGCTTGTTGAAAATCAATAGACCATAAGTGTATCCGTTTATTTATTCTATTACTTGATCTATATGTCTATCCCCATGCCAGTACCACACTGGTTTTTGCTTTTGTTTTGCAATTATTAGACTTTATTTTTTAGAAGAGTGCTAGATTCACAGAAAAATTGCGCAAAAAGTATTGAGAGTTTCCACATACTCCCTCCTCCACCATTAATATCCCCAGTTGGTATGGTAAATTTAATATAATCAATAAACCAACACTGACATATCATTATCCACCTACATCCATAGGGTTCACTCTGGTTGTAACTTCTGTGAATTTTGACAAATATCTAATGACATATCTGTAACATCATGGTATCATACAGAATAGTTTTACTGCCCTAAAAATCTTCTGATCTCTGCCTATTGATCCCTCCCTCCTCACTAACTACTGGCAACCACTGATCTTTTTTTACTATCTCCATAGTTTTGCCCTCTTCAGAATGTCATATATTTGGAAACATACAGTGTGTACCCTTTCCAGACTGGCTTCTTTCGCTTAGTAATATGCATTTAAGTTTCCTCCATGTCACTGTGGCTTGCTAGGTCAGTTTTTGTTTTGTTTTGTTTTTGTTTTTTTTGTTTGTTTGTTTGTTTTTGAGACAGGGTCTCACAGTAGCAAGATCTTTAAAAATAGGCATTAAACGTTTAATTCGATAACAGAATTTCAAGAAGACAAAAAAACCCACAAAAAACCAAAAAAAAAAACCCTAGTTATTTGCAAAGCAAAAGAGCATGCTAACCATTTATAAGTATTTGGGTAAAGAAAAGCACCAGGGGACCAGGCGCTGTGGCTCACACCTGTAATCCCAGGACTTTGGGAAACCGAGGTGTGTGGATCATTTGACCCAGGAGTTCAAGACCAGCCTGGACAACACAGCGAGACCCTGTCTTTACAAAAACTACAATACTGTAGTACCAGCTACCCGAGAGGCTGAGGTGGAAGGATGGCTTGAACCTAGGCGTCCAAGGCTGCAGTGAGCTATGATCACGCCACTGTACTCTAGCCTGGGCAACAAGGCAAGACTCTGTCTCTATTTTTTAAAAATTAAGAAATTAAAAAAAGAAATATTGTGAGAATTAGCAAAATATGACACAGAGACACAAAGTGAGCACACACTATTGGAAAAATGGCACCAATTGACTTGCTTGACACAGGATTGCCAGAAATATTCAGTTTGTAAAAAAATGCATTATCTGTGAAGTGAAGCTCCATAAAACAAGGCATGCTTATATACAATACATTACCACTAAGTTACTATGTTGTATATTAGATTTCCAGAATTTACTGACCCTATCTAACAGTTTCAGTACCCTGTGATCTACATATTTCCATTCCAATGCCCCCACCACAACACAGCCTCTGGCAACCACCCTTCTATTTGCTGCTTCTATATGTTTGACATTTTTAGATTCCACACATAAGCGAGATCATGCAGTATTTGCCTTTCTGTGGCTGGCTTAAATCACTTAGCATAATGTCTTCCAGGTTCATCCATGTTGTCACAAATGACAAGATTCCCTTCTTCTTTAAGGCTTAATAGTATTTCATTGTATATGTCTGTCTGCCTATCTATCTATCTATCTATCTATCTATCTATCTATCTATCTATACATATGTCACGTTTTCTGTATCCATTCATCCATTGATGGACACTGATATGGTTTGGCTCTGTGACCCCAGGCAAATCTCATCTTGTAGCTCCCATAATTCACATGTGTTGTGGGAGGGACCCAGTGGGAGATAATTGAATCATGCGGCTGGGTCCTTCCCATGCTATTCTCATGAGAGTGAATAAGACTCATCAGATCTGATGGTTTTAAAAATGGGAGTTTCCTTGCACAGGCCCTTTCTCTTTGTCTGCTGCCATCCATGTAAGACGTGACTTGCTCTGTCTTGCCTTCCTCCATGATTGTGAGGCTTCCCCAGCCATGTGGAACTGTAAGTCCATTGAACCCCTTTCTTTTGTAAATTGCCCAGTCTTGGGTATGTCTTTCTCAGCAGCATGAAAATGGACTAATACAGTAAATTAGTACCAGTAGAGTGGGGTGCTGCTGAAAAGATACCCAAAAATATGGAAGTGACTTTGGAACTGGTAACAGGCAGAGGTTGGAACAGTTTGGAGGGCTCAAAAGAAGACAGGAAAATGTGGAGAAGTTTGGAACTCCCTAGAGACTTGTTGAATAGCTTTGACCAAAATGCTGATAATCATATGGATAATGAAATCCAGGCAAGGTGGCCTCAGTTGGAGATGAGAAACTTGTTGGGAACTGGAGCAAAAGTGACTTGGGTGCTGTTACAGGCCTTCCGTTTTATAAAGGAAGCAGAATTCTGAAAATTTGCAGCCTGACAATGTGATAGAAGACAAAATCCCATTTTCTGAGGAGAAATTCAAGGCAGCTGCAGAAGTTTGCATAACTGGCTGGGCACGGTGGCTCATGCCTGCAATCCCAGCACTTTGGGAGGCCAAGGTGGGTGGATCATCAAGTCAAGAGTTCGAGACCAGCCTGGCCAACATGGTGAAACCCAGTCTCTACTAAAAATACAAAAATTAGCTGGGTATGGGGGTGCATGCCTGTAGTCCCAGCTACTCAGGAGGCTGAGGCACAAGAATTGCTTGAACCCGGGAGGCAGAGATTGCAGTGAGTGAAGACACGCCATTGCACTCTAGCCTGGGCAATAGAGTGAGACTCTGTTTCCAAAAAAAATAAAAATTGCATAAAGTAATGAGGAGCTGAATGTTAATTCCCAAGAGAGTGGGGAAAATGTTGCCAGGGCATGTCAGAGGTCTTCATGGCAGCCCCTCCCATCACAGTCCTGGAGGCCTAGGAGGAAAAAATGGTTTCATGGGCTAGGCCCAGTGTTCCCAAGCTGTGTGCAGCTTGGGACTTGGCACCTTGCTTCCCAGCCACTCCAGTCATGGCTGAAAGGAGCCAATGTAGAGCTTGGACCATGGCTTCAGAGGGTTCAAGCCCCAATCCTTGGCAGCTTCCACATGGTGTTGAGCCTGCAAGTTCACAGAAGTCAAGAATTGGGGTTTCTGAACCTCTGCCTAGATTTCCAAAGATGCGTGGAAATGCCTGGATGCCCAGGCAGAAGTCTGCTGCAGGGGTGGGCCCTCATGGAGAACTGCTGCTAGGGTAGTGCAGAAAGGAAAGGTAGGATTGGAGCCTCCACACAGAGTCCTTACTGGGACACTGCCTAGTGGAGCTGTGAGAAGACAGCCACTGTCTTCCACGCCCCAGAATGATAAATCCACTGACAGCTTTCACCATTCACCTGGAAAAGCTGTAGACACTCAATCCCAGCCTGGGAAAGCAACCAGGAGGGGGGCTATACCCTGTAAAGCCACAGGGGTGGAGCTGCCCAAGACTATGGGAACTCACTTCTTGCATCAGCATGACCTGGATGTGAGACATGGAGTCAAAGGTGATCATTTGGGAGCTTTAAGATTTGACTGCCCTGCTGGATTTGGACTTGCGTGGGGCCTGTAACCACTTTGTTTTGGCCAATTGCTCCCATTTAAAATGGCTATATTTACACAATGCCTGTATCCTCATTGTATCTAGGAAGCAACTAATTTGCTTCTGATTCTACAGGCTCATAGGCAGAAGAGACTTACCTTGTCTCAGATGAGACTTTGGACTGTGGAGTTTTGAGTTAATGCTGAAATGAGTTAAGACTTTGGGGAACTGTTGAGAAGACATGATTGTTTTGAAATGTGAAAACATGAGATTTGGAAGGGACCAGGGCAGAATGATATAATTTGTCTGTGTGTCCCTACCCAAATCTCATCTTATAGCTCCCATAATTCCCACATGTTGTGGGAGGGATGCAATGAGAGATAATTGAATCATGGGGCTGGGTCTTTCCAGTGCTGTTCTCATGACAGTGAGTAAGTCTCATGAGATCTGATCATTTTAAAAATAGGAATTTCCCTGCACAAGCTCTTTCTCTTTGCCTGCTGCCATCCATGTAAGATGTGACTTTCTCTGTCTTGCTCCATGACTGTGAGGCCTCCCCAGCCATGTGGAACTGTAACTCCATTAAGCACTTTTCTTTTGTAAATTACCCAGTCTTGAGTATGTCTTTATCAGCGGCATGAAAATGGACTAATACAGACACTTAGGTTGATTCCATATCTTGGCTATTGTGAACAATGCTGGAATGAACATGGGAGTGTAGACATCTCTTTGACATTGATTCTACTTCCTTTTTATATATCTATAAACTTTCTACTTAAAACTGCTTTTGTTGCGTCCCATAAGTTTTGGTATGTTGTCTTTTCATTTGTATTTGTCTCAAGATATCCTTTAATTTGTCTTTTGATTTCTTCTTTGACCCATTTTATACTATTGTGTTCAGAAAAGATATTCAATATGATTTCAGTCTTCTTGAATTTTAAAGACTTATTCTGTGGGTCAAGTGCAGTGGCTCACTCCCATAATCCCAGCAATTTGGAAGACTGAGATGGGAGGAGCACTTGAGGTCAGGAGTTTGAGGCTATCCTGGGCAACACAGGGAGAGACCCCATCTCAACAACAATAAAAAACCTAAAAACTTAGCTAGGCATTGTGGTGCATGCTTACAGTCCCAGCTACTCCTTTGGGACACTGAGGTGGGAGGATCGCTTGAGTCCAGGAGCTTAAGGTTACAGTGTGCTATGACCCCCACAACTGCACTCCAGCTTGGGTTACAGAGTGAGACTCTGTCTCTTAAATTAAAAAAGAAGATTTTTTTGTGCTTTAACATTCTAACATGTGATCTATCCTGGAGAATGTTGCATTTGCACTTGAAAAGAATGTGTATTCTGCTGCTGTTGGATGGCATATTCTACATACGTATGTTAGGTTAATTTGGTCTATAGTTTTGTTCAAGTCCACTGTTTCCTTATCGATTTTCTGTCTGTGATATCTATCCATTGTTGAAAGTGGGGTATTAAAGTCCCCCACTGTTATTGTGTTGCTACCTATTTCTCCCTTCAGTTCTTTTAATATTTCTTTTATATATTTAAGTGCTTTGATGTTGGACCTTCTTTATTATACATTAACCTTCTTTGCCTCTTGAGACAGTTTTTAACTTAAAGTCTATTTTTTTCTGATATAAATAGAGCCACACCTGCCCTCTTTTCTTATTATTTTCATGGATTATCTTTTTCCATCCCTTCACTTTCAGCCTATGTGTGTCCTTAAAGCTAAAGTGAGTCTTTTTTTTTTTTTTTTTTTTTTTTGAGACAGAGTCTCGCTCTGTCGCTCAGGCTGGAGTGCAGTGGCGCAATCTCGGCTCGCTGCAAGCTCTGCCTCCTGGGTTCAAGTGATTCTCCTGCCTCAGCCTCCTGAGTAGCTGGGACTATAGGTGCCCACCACGACGCCTGGCTAATTTTTCGTATTTTTAGTAGAGACAGGGTTTACAGTGTTAGCCAGGATGGTCTCAATCTCCTGACATCGTGATCCGCCTGCCTTGGCCTCCCAAAGTGCTGGGATTAGACATGAGCCACCACGCCGGGCCTAAAGTGAGCCTCTTATAGGCAGTATATAGTTGGTTCATGTTTTTTAACCTATTTAGCTGTTCTGTCTCTACGTGTTTTGATTGGAGAATTTAATCCATTTACATTTAAAGTAATTATTGAGGCTGGGCACAGTGGCCCATGCCTATAATCTTAGCACTTGGGGAGGCTGAGGCAGGAGGATCACTTGAGCTCAGGAGTTTGAGACCACCCTTAGCAACATGGCAAAACCCCATCTACACAAAAAAATATGAAAACAAACCAAACATGATGGTGCTTGCTTGCAGTCCCAGCTACTCAGGAGGCTGAGGCACAAGAATCACTTGAACCTGGGAGGTGGAATTTAAACTGAGCTGAGATTGCACCACTGCACTCCAGCCTGGGTGAGAGTGAGACCCTGTCTGAAAAAAAAAAAAAAAAATTACTGGTAGATAGAATTACTACAGGTTGAGTTTCCCTTATCTAAAATGCTTGGGACCACAAGCATTTTGGAATTCGGATTTTTTTTTTTTTTTTTTTAGATTTGAGAATATTTGCAGATGTTTTACCAGTTGAGCATTCCTAATCTGAAAATCCAAAATCTGAAGTGCTCCAGTGACAATTTCCCTTTGAGCATCATATTGGCACTTAAAAAGTTTCATATTTTGGAGCATTTCAGATCTCAGATATTCAGATTAGGTATGCTCAAACTATACTGTCATTTTGTTAACTGTTTTCTTATTATTATATAGTTCTTTCATTCCATTCATTCTCTCTTCCTGTCTTCCTTTGTGATTTGATTATTCATTATAATGGTATGCCTGGATTCTTTTCTCTTTCTTTTTCTTTTTCTTTTCTTTTCTTTTTTTTTTTTTTTTTTT
>NW_012104366.1:801918-815408 GCF_000951045.1 Mandrillus leucophaeus | reverse complement strand
AAAAAAAAAAAAAAAAAAAAATTCTTTCTGTCTTTGACTTTTGATGATTTGATTATAATGGGCCTCAGTGAAGATCTCTTTATATTTAATCTATTTGGGATTCTTTGGGTTTCATGGATTTGGATGTTCATTTCCCTTCCAAATTTGGGGAGTTTTCTGTCATTGTTTCTTTAAATAAGCTTTCTGTCCCCTTCTCCTTCTTTGTTCCTTCTGGAACTCCCATAATGTACATATTAGCTTGATGGTATCTCATGATTCCTGTTGGCTTTCTTCATTTTTTTTCTTTTTTTCTTTTCATTGTTGTTGAGACAAAGTATCACTCTGTCACCCAGGCTGGAGTGCAGTGGCACAATCTTGGTTCACTACAACCTCTGTCTCCTGGATTCAAGCAATCCTCCCACCTCACCCTCTCTAGTAGCTAGGGCTATAGTCACGGACCACCATGCCTGGCTAATTTTTGTATTTGTATTTTTTATTTTTTGAAACAGAGTCTCGTTCTGTCACCCAGGCTGGAGTACAATGGTGCAATCTCAGCTCACTGCAAACTTTGTCTCCCAGGTTCAAGCAATTTTTGTGCCTCAGCCTCCCGAGTAGCTGGGATTACAGGCATGCACCACCACATCCAGCTAATTTTTGTATTTTTAGTAGAGACAGGGTTTTGCCATGTTGGCCAGTTTGGTCTCGAACTCCTGACCTCAAGTGATCCACCCACCTTGGCCTCCCAAAGTGCTGGAATTACAGGTGTGAGCCACTGTGCCCAACCCAGGTACCTTATCTTCAGGGAGCACACTGTGAAAGGAATTCTTTATCAAATCTTGGCTGTTTTTAAAGGTGATAAAATGAGTCCCTCACAATATTACAATATATCTCCCTTGAGAAAAGTTGGATTGGTTATTTTCATTCCCATACACATGGGCCTTCCCATTATAATTTCATAAGGGGACAATTGATGTTTTCCCAAAGGGATGGATTGCAGTGTATGCAGCACTAGTGGGAGTGCTTTGGGCCAGGGAAGGTGAAATGCCTCTGTGAACTTAGCCAATTTGCATAAGTAAAGAGGAGCCAAATGTTAATTGTCAAGACAATGGGGGAAAATGTCTCCAGGGCATGTCAGAGGTCTTCACAGCAGCCCCTCCCATCACAGGCTGGGAGGCCAAGGAGGAAAAAATGGTTTCATGGGCCAGGGTCAGCGCCTTGGTGCTTGGTGCCCTGTGCTCTAGCCATGGCTAAAAGGGGCCGATGTACAGCTCAGGGCATTGCTTCAGAGCATCCAAGCCTCAAGCCTTGATGGCTTACACATGGTGTTGTGCCTGCAGACACAAAGAAGTGAGGAATTAAGGATTGGGAACCTCCACCTCGATTTCACAGGATGTATAGAAACACCTGGATGTCCAAGCAGAGGTGTGCTGCAGGGGCAGAGCCCTCATGGAGAACCTCTGCTAGGGCAGTGTGGAAGGGAAATTTGGGGTGTAAGCCCCTACACAGAGTCCCCACTGGGACTAGTGGAGCTGTGAGAAGAGGACCACTGTCCTCCAGACCCTAGAATGATAGACCCACTGACAGCTTGCACCGTGTACCTGGAAAAGTCACAGACACTCAACATCAGTCCATGAAAGCAGCTGGGAGGGAGTCTGTACTCTGCAAAGCCATGCAGGTGGAGCTGCCCAAGACCATGGGAACTCACCACTTGAATCACTATGGTCTGGAAGTGAGACATGGAGTCAAAGGAGATTGTTTCAGGGTTTTAAGATTTGACTATCCACCGGATTTGGACTTGCATGGGGCATTTAGCCCCTTGATTTTGGCCAATTTCTCCCATTTGGAATGGGTGTATTTACAGAATGCCTGTACTCACATTGTACCTAGGAAGTAACTAACTTGCTTTTGATTTTACAGGTTCATAGGTGTAAGGGGCTTGCTTTGTCTCAGATGAAACTTTGGACTATGGACATTTGAGTTAATGCTGAAATGAGTTAAGACTCTGGGGCATTGTTGGGAAGGCGTGATTGTGTTTTGAAACATAAGGACAGGAGATTTGGGAGGAGCCAGGGACAGAATGATATGATTTGGCTGTGTCCTCACCCAAATCTCATCTTGAATTGTAGCTCGCATAATACCACAACACGTGGGCATTGTGAAGGTAGCTGAATCATAGGGGCCAGTTTTCTCATGCTTTTCTCATGATAGTGAATAAATCTCATGGGATCTGATGGTTTTATAAAAGACAGTTCCCCTGCACACCACTCTCTTGCCTGCCACCATGTAAGACAGGTCTTTGCTCCTCCTTTGCCTTCTGCCATGATTAAGAGGCCTCCCCAGTCATGTGGGACTTTGAGTTTATTAAACCTCTTTTTCTTATTTATTTATTTATTTATTTATTTATTTTGAGACAGAGTCTCGCTCTGTCATGCAGGCTGGAGTACAGTGGTGCAGTCTCAGCTTACTGCAAGCTCCGCCTCCCAGGTTCACACCATTCTCCTGCCTCAGCCTCCCGAGTTGCCGGGACTACAGGCACCCGCCACCATGCCCAGCTCATTTTTTTGCATTTTTAGTAGAGATGGGGTTTCATCATGTTAGCCAGGATGCTCTCGATCTCCTAACCTCGTGATCCACCTGCCTCCGCCTCCCAAAGTGCTGGGATTACAGGCGTGAGCCACCGCGCCTGGCTTAAACCTCTTTTTCTTTATAAATTACCCAATCTCAGGTATTTCTTCATACCAGTATGAAAATGGACTAATACAATGTTTCTGCAAGGGAACAAATACTGGAAAATCCTCTTCCACCATCTTGCTGATGTCACTGCTCCCACTTTTGATTACTGTAACTTTATAGTAAGTTTTAAAATCTGAAAGTGTGGGCCAGGTGCAATGACTCATGCCTGTAATCCCAGCGCTTTGGGAGGCTGAGGCAGGTGGATTACTTGAGCTCAGGAGTTCAAGACCAGCCTGGGCAACGTGGCAAAACCCTATCTCCACCAGAAATACAAAAAATTAGTGGTGTGGTCATGCATGCCTGTGGTCCTAGCTACTCAGGAGGCTGAGATGGGAGGATCACTTGAGCCCAGGAGGTGGAGGTTGCAGTGAACCGAGATTGTGCTCATGTGTTCCAGCCTGGATGACAGAGTGAGACCCCGTTTCAATTAAAAAAAAATCTGGAAGTATAAGTCCTCCAATTTTGTTGTTCTTTTTCAAATTGTCTTAGCTACTGGGGATCTCTCACAAGTCCACATTAACTTGAGGATTGGCTTTTCCATTTCTATGAACAAAGCTATTATAATTTTGATAGGAATTATAGATTGCTTTGAGGAGTATTGTAATTTGACAATTTTAAGTCTCTCAACCCATGAACAGGAATGACTTGCCATTTATTTAGGTCTTCTGTAGTTTCTTTCAGCAATGTTTTGCAGTTTTTGGTGTACAAATCTTGTATTTTTTGGCTAAATTCATTCCATGTATTTTATTCATTTTGATGTTCTTATACATGAAATTTATTAATTTCCTTTTTAGATTATTTATTACTTGCATACATAAATAAGGTTGCATTTTCAATATTCTGCTTCCTACAACCTTAGTAAACTCATTTATTAGCTCTTATAGTGTTTTTGGTGGATTCCTTAGGATTTTCTAGATATAGGATCATGTCATCTGCAAGTAAAGATAGTTTTACTCCTTCCTTTCCAGTCTGGGTGCTCTTTTTCTTTTTCTTACCTAATTGTTCTGGCTATTGCTCCCAGTACAATGTTGAATATAAGCGCCCAAAGTAGACATCTTTGTCTTACTCACCTGTTTTGGGTATAGCACCTGAAATAGTCATATGAATCATTTCCTAAAGACTGCAGTTCTCCCCAACCTCTGTGGTTAATGCCCAACTACTTATTTTCCAGATTTCAACATGTTTCTTACTGCTGGACTCCTTGCTGCCTCATTCTACATCCTTGACCTACTACTTACTGTCTTGTTTTCTCAATACTGGATTGCTCCTACTAACTGCACTTGGATTTTTCACGTGAACCCCTAATGCACCTGTTTCTACTCAACTACGAAACTGCTAGAAGAGGTTGGTGGGCATTCCACATGAAAAGATATAAAATTATCATCTTAGAGAATGCAAAATAAACTTATTAGAGCACTCTCCTCCACACGTTGTTCAAGAGCTTTGGTGTATTTCTCAATTCATAGATTGGTTCTGCTTCCAATATCCAAGGAGAATGAGAACTGGAGAAGTTTTTAAGTAGCTGTTTTTTTTTTTTTTTTTTTTTTCACCAGATCCCACTGGTGCTTAAGGTAGTCATAAAAGTTACACCTTTATTTCTTAGTTCACAATTCACTTATTTTTGTTTTTGAGACAGCATCTCACTCTGTCACCTAGGCTAGAGTGCAGTGGCATGATCACAGCCCACTGCAGCCTCAATCACCCAAACATAAGGGATCCTCCTGCCTCAGCCTCCCAAGTAGCTGGGATCACAGGCATGCACCAGCACATCTGGCTAATGGCTATTTTTTTTCTTTTTTTTTTTTTGTAAACATGGAGTCATGTTCTGTTGCTTGACCTGGTTTATTCTTCATTGCTTAGCTATTATTCTCCAAAGCACAAATGTAAATGGTAGTTGGATCTTGAAGAGTTTTCTGCATCAGTCATATTCTGTTAAAAAACTTTCTTCCAGACATTTTTTTTTCTTTTTAGAGAAAAGGTCTTATTCTCTCACCAAGGCTAGAGTGTAGTGGTGTGATCATAACTCACTTTAGCCCCCTCAAACTCCTGGGCTCAAGTGATACTCCCTCCTCAGCCCTCCTGAGTAGCTGGAACTACAGGTACATGTCACCATGTCCAGCTAATTAAAAAAAATTTTTTTTGTACAGACATGGTCTCACTATGTTGCCCAGGCTGGTCTTGAACACCTAGCCTCAAGCAATTCTCCTGCCTTGGCCTCCTAAAGTGCTGGGATTACAGGCATGACCAACTGCACCTGATTTTCCATAATTTTTTTTGTTTAATAAAATGAGGTGGAATTCACATATGAAACTAACAATTTTAAAGTGAAATTTTCATTGACATTTAGTATAATTACTATGTTGTGTGACTACTACCTCTATCTAGTCCCAAAACATTTTCATCACCCCAAAAGGAAACTCCGTACCAATTAAGCAGTTACTCTCTATTGCCCCCTTCCCTTGGCCTCTGGCAGCCACCAATCTGCTTTCTATCGCTACAGATTTGCATATTATGGACATTATTTATAGAAATGGAATCATAAAATAGGTGACCTTTCATGTCTGCCTTCTTTCACTTAGTACAATGTTTTTGAGGTTCATCCATATTTTAGCATGTATCAGTACTTCATTTCTTTCTATAGCTGAATCATATTCTATTGAACGCATATACCATATTGTGTTTATCCATGCATTAGTTGATAGACATTTGGTTTCCATCTTTTAGCTATTATGAATAATGCTGCCATGAACATATATGTACTTCCTTGAATTCATAGGCTTTCTTTTTTTTTTTTTGAGATGAAGTTTCACTCTTGTTGCCCAGGCTGGAATGCAATGGTGCGATCTCAGTTCACTACAGCCTCCACCTCCCAGGTTCAAGCGATTCTCCTGCCTCAGCCTTCCAAATAGCTGGGATTACAGGCATGTGCCACCATGCCCAGCTGATTTTTGTATTTTTAGTAGAGACAGAGTTTCATCATGTTGGCCAGACTGGTCTCGAACTCCTGACCTCAGGTGATACACCTGTCTCAGCCTCCCAAGTGCTGGGATTACAGGCGTGAGCCACTGTGCCCAGCTTCAATTCCTAGGCTTTAATGTAGAGCCCTGGGCGTGAGCCTAGATGTCCATATCTTTAAGTTAAGTTTACTTTAGGAACTTGTTATACTTTCTGCCACTGGGCGTTTGTCAGAATCTCCTCAAAAGATAATTGCTTTTTTTTTGAGAGTCTTGTTCTGTCACCCAAGCCGAGTGCAGTGACGTGATGTTGGCTCACTGCAATGTCCACCTCCTGGGTTCAAGTGATTCTCCTGCCTCAGCCTCCCGAGTAGCTGAGATTATAGGCACCCACCACTACGCCCAGCTAATTTTTGTATTTTAGTAGAGACAGGGTTTTACCATGTTGATCAGGCTGGTCTTGAACTCCTGACCTCAAATGATCCGCCTGCCCTGGCCTCTCACAGTGCTGGGATTATAGGCATGAGTCACCATGCCCAGCCTCAAAAGATATTTCTAACTTCAAATCTCAGAGAGTATGGGTTGGATATTGATGTCTCTCTCTTTTTTTTTTTTTTTTTTTTTCAGGTCTTTGGGTTCTTTATGCAAATAGATGTTCAACCCACCTAGAACACTACAAACCAAGGAGAGAAGCCTTAATTAAGCCCTGTAATAGGGTTCCTAGAGGGACAGAAATAATAGGCTGTGTGTGTGTTTGTGTGTGTGTGTGTATGTGTGTATATATATATCACACACGTATATATATAAACACATATATATACATACATACTCATATATACATGAGTTTATTAAGTATTAACTCACATGATCACAAGGTCCCACAATAGGTCATCTACAAGCTGAGGAACAAGGAGAGCCAGTCTGAGCCCCAAAACTGAAAAACTTGGAGTCTGATGTTCAAGGGCAGGATGCATCCAGCATGGGAGAAAGATGTAGGCTGGGAGGCTAGGTCATTCTAACCTTTTTACATTTTTTCTGCCCACTTTGTATTCGCTGGCAGTTGTTTAGATGGTGCCCACCCAGATTAAGGGTGGGCCCGCCTTCCCTAGCCCACTGACTCAAATTTTAATCTCCTTTGGCAACACCCTCACAGACACACCAAGGATCAATACTCTGCATCCTTCAATCCAATCAAGTTGACACTCAGTATTAACCATCACAAGTCCACCCCTTGTCAACTTGAACCCATACACATCTCCTGAGATCATACATAATCTTCAAATAAGGACAATAAGATCATAATTCCACCTAACACAACTATCCTTCATACAACCAGAAACATATCAATCCCCAATCCAAATGCTATTAAAGTTAACAATACTTAAATGCTGACATGAAGTCAATAAATATGATGTCACATGATAAAGGAAAAAGGAAATAAAATGAAGATATTTTCTTAGTACACGTGTATACTTGCACAAACATGTTTTTAACAAAAGAAGGAAATATCCATGACAATTATAGTCCTTGTTTCCACAACTGGTCATGTGGTCACAGCTGGTATTGATGACTATCTTCTTCTGCTACCCATTCTGTATTCCCTTTGCCTTCATCAAGCAGCTCAGCAGGTTGTGGTTTTTTTCCTGGTGGGGTGACCCAAACTTTCATTTCTGAAGGGTCTGGGCAATTTATAGTCCTGCTTGGATTGGGCTGCTGTAGTTTCCCATCGACCTTAACCACAGGGCATGATAAAACTAAGAGATGCCCTAATGGGTCTCCTGCATTCCATGAATACTCTGGAGTAGTAGACTGATTTCATCTTGATAATCAGGGTCAATCACACCAGCCAACACTAACTCCCTTCTTAGCCTGTTAACTTAAAGGTAGGAGGAGCCCAAAGTGTCCAGGTGGCAATCTTAACTTCCAGTTTAATGGAATCATTGTTGTGTCTCCTGGTGGCAGCATTCCTCCCTCTGGAACTAAGACCTCTAGGCCATCAGAACGTAATGTCACAGGAACAGGGAGCAAAAACTTGCTAGTGGATCGCTAGGCGTTATGGTGAGTAGTGCCACTTCCACTTCTACCGCTTGATTCCTGGACCCATGAATCCTGGCTACGGGAGAAACAGTACCATACATTGGACACTGATTCAGAGCATACACAATCTTCTGAAGAACTTTGCCCCAGCCCTGCAAAGTACTGTCACCTAGTTGGCGTTGTAATTGTGACATCAAAAGGCCATTCCACTGTTCTATCGATCCAGCTGCTTCAGGATGATGGGGAACATGGTAAGACCAGTGAATCCATGAGCATGAGCCCACTGCCACACTTCTTTAGTCATAAAGTAAGTGCCTTAGTCAGAGGCAATGCTGTGTGGAATACCACGACGGTGGATAAGGCATTCTGTGAGTCCATGGATGGTAGTCTTGGCAGAAGCACTGTGTACAAGATAGGCAAACCCATATCCAGAGTAAGTGTCTATTCCAGTGAGGACAAACCTCTGCCTTTTCCACGATGGAAGAGGTTCAGTATAATCAACCTGCCATCAGGTATCTGGCTGATCACCCTGAAGAACTGTACCATATCAAGGGCTCAGTGTTGGTCTCTGCTGATGGCAAATTGGGCACTCAGCAGTGGCCGTAACCAGGTCAGTCTTGGTGAGTGGAAGTTCCTGTTGCTGAGCCCATGAATAACCTCCATCCCTGCCACCATGGCCACTTCGTTCGCAGACCCATTGGATGATGGCAGGGGTGGTTGGGGAAAAGGGCTGAGTGGTGTCCATAGAACGAGTCATCCTATCCACTTGATTATTAAAATCTTCCTCTCCTGAGTTCACCCATTGGTGAGCACTTCCATGGGATAAAAATATCTTCACAGTTTTTGACTACTCAGAGAGGTCCATCTACATACCTCTTCCCCAAATTTTATTCTCACCAATTTTCCAATCATGCTTCTTCCAAGTCCCTGACTATCCAGCCAAACCACTGGCTACAGCCCATGAATCATTATATAATCACACATCTAGTCATCTCTCCTTCCATGCAAAGTGCACATCCAGGTGCACTGCTCAAAGTTCTGCCCACTGGGAAGATTTCCCTTCACCACTGCCCTTCAGGGATGTCCTAGAAAGGGGCTGTAGTGCTGCAGCTGTCCACTTTCAGGGGGTGCCTGCATATCATGCAAAACATCTGTGAACCAGGCCTTAGTCTTCTCTTTCTCTGTCAACTGATCATGATCATAGGGAACTCCCCATGAGGCCATTGGTGCAGGCTGGGGGAGAGAAGCCAGGGTGGCAGGAGTGGAGACCATGGGCATTTGAGCCACTTCCTCATGTAACTTATTTCTCAGGTGACTTCAAGACCGGCAAGAGCCTGATCACACATATACCACTTCCACTGGATGATAGAATGCTGCTGTGCACAACCTACTTTATAGCTAGATGGGTCAGAAAGCACTCAGTTCATGATAGGCAGTTCAGGTCACATGGTGACTTGCTGACCCATAGTCAAACGTTCAGTTTCCACCAAAGCCCAGTAACAGGCTAAGAGCTGTCTCTCAAAAGGAGAGTAGTTATCTGCAGAAGATGGCAGGGCCTTGCTCCAAAATCCTAGCGGCGTCCACCGTGAGTCATTTATGGGTCCTACCAAAGGCTCAAATAGCATCCCTATCTGCCACTGACCCCTCAAGCACCATTGGATCTGCTGGGTCATATGGCCCAAGTGGCAGAGCAGCTTGCACAGTAGCCTGGACCTGTTGCAGAGCCTTCTCCTGTTCTGGACCCTACTCCTGGTACCAAAATCTGTATTAGTCAGGGTTCTCTAGAGGCACAGAACTAATAGGATATAAATATACGTGTGTGTGTGTGTGTGTGTGTGTGTGTGTGTGTGTGTGTGTAGGGCAGTTTATTTTTTTTATTTTTTATTTTTGAGACAGAGTCTTGCTCTGTTACCAGGCTGGAGTGCAGTGGCGCGGTCTTGGCTCACTGTAACCTCCACCTCCCTGGTTCAAGTGATTCTCCTGCCTTAGCCACCCAAGTAGCTGGGACTACAGGTGCATGCTACCACGTCCAGCTAATTTTTGTATTTTTAGTAGAGATGGGGATTCACCATGTTGGCCAGAATGGTCTCAAGCTCTTGATCTTGTGGTCCGCCTGCCTCGGCTTCCCACAGTGCTGGGATTACAGGCGTGAGCCACCGCGCCTGGCCTTTTAAGTATTAACTCACATGATCACAAGGTCCCATAATAGGCCATCTGCAAGCTGAGGTGCAAGGAGAGCCAGTCCAAGTCCCCAAACTGAAGAACTTGGAGTCTGATGTTGGAGGGCAGGAGGGGGATAAATGCACAGGGGAAGGATATAGGCTGGGAGGCTAGGCCAGTCTCATCTTTTCAGGTTTTTCTGCCTGTTTTATATTCACTGGCAGCTGATTAGATGGTGCCCAGCCAGATTAAGGGTGGGTCTGCTCTCCCCAGTCCACTGACTCCAATGTTAATGTCCTTTGGCAATACCCTCACAGACACATCCAAGACCAATGCTTTGCATCCTTCAATCCAATCAAGTTGACACTCAGTATTAACCATCACAAGCCCTATGAAATAAAAAGTTTTATGACCCCTTTCTTCCCAGAATTATGAATGCCAATTTACTTGCTCTACATTTATACAACTTCAATGACCTGGGGCAGGTAGGTTTGCAATGTTTCGTTACTTCCCCATTGTCCATACTCACTTGTGTCCTTGGCCATGGCCAACTAATTTACAGGTTGAAACATTTCCCAGCACTTTGGAAGGCTGTGTGATGGGAGGACTGCTTGAGGCGAGGAGTTCAAGACCAACCTGGGCAAAATAGTGAGACCGCTGTCTCTATAAAAAGTAAGATTAGCCAGGTGTGGTGGCACATTCCTGTGGTCCTGGCTACTTGGGCGGCTGGGCCCAGGAGGTTGAGGCTACAGTGAGCCATGATCGTGCTGCTACACTCCAGCCTGGGTGACGGAGCAAGATCTTATCTCAAAAAAACAAAACAAAACAAAACACATTGTACTAGACTGTCTTAGTATTTGAAGCTTGAACAGATACACAGAAAAGACAGAGAAGCCACCTACAATGCATTCTAGAAAGAAGATCATGCTGCTGAGGATCATGGAAGTATCCTGGTTCCCATTGTCAAGCTTAGTTGTTCAGCTCTTCCTTAAGTTATATAAACTATCCCAGAATTCTTCTAAATTCCCCAACCCCTTTAATTTGGTTTAAATTAGCCAAATCAGGTTATTGTTGCATATAACGAAAACTTAAGGGAAATAAATTGGTTGGGAGAATGTGTTGTAGCCAGTAGCCTGTCAAGAAAATGTTGCATTTTTAAGTGGTTTTGTCAAGCTGAGAAGGGATGAAGTGAGGGAGACTTATCTGACTTTCAAGATACTTGGCTTTCAAACCATTTGTTTTCACTTCTTGACCGTGTTATCACCATCCTCCCAGGACTTTACACCAGAAATCTGAAGGTCACCACTGATACCATCTTCCCCTCTTTGTTCCTATGTCTAACCATTAGTTACATCTGCCAGGTTCCATACCTTGAGTATGTCTTTTCATTCCCACTATTACTGCCTTAGTTCAGGTTACTGCTTTTCTTACGCATTACATTACTATGGGCTTTTAAATGGCTTCTGTGCCTTTATCTACTCACAAACTATTCACACTGCAGTCAGAAGTGTTCTTTCTAAGCCAAAATTATTCACTTCCAAAATGAAGATCTAATTATGTTCACAAGTCCTCTCCTTCTTCACCCATTCCCCACTCTAGTGTTAATCTAATACTAGGTTAATCAAGGTAATGGGGTAGAAGGTCATGGGTAACTCCAAATCACACTTTAAATGAACTCTAGTCAAAGTACTGAATACAATGGATATAAACTTGCTTAGTAAAACTACCTCTAATAATTTAGGAATAAATTTGCCTTCTGTGAAAGCCATTCCAAAGTACAAAAATAGTATAATTACAGGTATTTAAGCTCACAAAATATCAAGGTTATGACTGAAAAATTGGCAAAGGTTTTTTGTTTCACCTCTTAGTTGAGCTCTGTGTAACAAATGGAAATAGAAGCACACAAATTCAAGAACAGGGACCCTAACAGACTGAGGATATTGTGGCTTTCAAAAAGGAGAGAACATTTTAGATGATACCAAGAAAATGTCACCCCATTACTCAGAATTCACTCTATTCGACAGATATATACACCCCTCAGCAAGTGCTCCTAAGGATGAGAGGAGAGTAAGTTTTTCCATCTATCTCTATCAACACTCTTCCTAAAATACCTAATGCCTAACAAGTCTAAAGAATACACTGGCTACTCATACCTCCCATAGGCAGAGACCTTGTCCTTTTTGTCCTGCTGTATCTCAGGTAACCAGCAGTCACTGAGCGGATGCTAATACATTTGCAAATTCCTCTGGAGCCTCTAAAGACCATATCATGAATCATCAATTCAAATGCCTATAGGAGTAGGGCAGGTGATATGATTGAGTAAACAGAGTCATTTTAGGGCCTATAACAAAGGGGAGAGAGGCCAGGAGCGGTGGCTCACGCCTGTAATCCTAGCACTTTAGGAGGCCAAGGTGGGCCAATCATTTGAGGTCAGGAGCTCGAGACCAGCCTGACCAACATGGTGAAACCCAGTTTCTACTAAAAATACAAAAAAATTAGCCGGGCGTGGTGGTGCATGCCTGTAGTCCCAGCTACTCAGGAGGCTGAGGGAGGAGAATCGCTTGAACCCGGGAGGCGGAGGTTACAATGAGCCGAGATCCGCGCCACTGCACTCCAGCGTGGGCGAGAGCGAGACTCCGTCTCAAAAAACAAAACAAAAACAAAGGGGAGCCTACAACTACATAAGCCATCTCCAGGCTAGTTTCTTTAACGAGTCTTCATATAATAATCTCCTCAGGGTCCTGTTTTATCCCTACAAAATACAAAACAGTTCCTCGTGTCTTCCTTCAAATATACTACAGTCTTTAGCTCATCAGGGTAGCTGAGTTAATCCAAGGCGTAATCCCAAAAGCGAAACTGAATGTCAGAATCGATCTCATCTCAACACTCATTCCAGAAGTAAAAACTTCTTCTGCAAGTTCAGCTTTTGACTATGAATTCTTCAGCGCGACTTTGGCAGAGAGCTCTGTTCCAAGAAGCTGGCGGCTTAACACAAACTGTCTACTCATGCACAAGGTGAGGCTGGCTTGGGTCCAGATTCGGCGGTAGAGTGGAAAAGTTACGCGGGCCGACTTTAACCACAAAGGCAATTTCTGCCCAGGGCTAGCGTTCCCAGAGGGGCCCAGAGGGCGCGCCAGGCTCGGCAAGAAGACCCAGAGCTAAAGCACCCCCGGAGGGCCCGCCGAGGAGAGGGCGGGCTCAGGGCTCAGAGACCCTCCCAGCTCGGAGCCAGCGCTGGAACACGATAGTGCGAGGAGAAACCCCTAGAGACGGCAAAAAGGCGAACGTAGCGGATGACGCTGCCCAGACGTTAGACGCCGACGGGAGCCTGATTGTCACCGTAGGACCAGCGAGGGGGCGGGGCGGAGCTGTGCCTCAAAGCGCCTGCGCGGAGAGCCCCCTCTCAGGGACCAGGCTGGGAGGCGAGGAAAAGGAACGTGGGGCGCGGGAGGTCCACTGCATACGCAGGCGCACTCGGCGATCCCGGCTTTTCGGCGCACCCGTTTCAGCACAGGCCTTGGGGCGGGGCCTCGGGTGCAGGGGCGGGGCCGGGCGCCAGGCTCAGCCTGTAATCCCAGCACTGTGAGAGGCCAGGCGGGAGGATGGCTTAAGCCCAGGAATTCAGGA
>NW_012104366.1:799977-801793 GCF_000951045.1 Mandrillus leucophaeus | reverse complement strand
TGTAATCCTAGCACTTTAGGAGGCCAAGGTGGGCCAATCATTTGAGGTCAGGAGCTCGAGACCAGCCTGACCAACATGGTGAAACCCAGTTTCTACTAAAAACACAAAAAAATAAAAATTACAGATACAAAAATTAGCTGGGCCTGGTGGGGGCGGGGATAAATGCGGAGGGACTGTCCGGCTTTCGCTCTCAGCTCGCAGCCGCCGCAGTCGCCGCCACCTCCTCTGATCTACTAAAGTCATGTTACCCAACACCGGGTAAGGGGGTCGGGGCGGCGCGGGGAGAGACCCGGTCGGGCGAAGGGCGCGTCTCGGGAGGGCCGCCGCTAATCGCCCGGGCTGGCCGGCCCGGCGGTTGGAAGTCAAGGATGCTGCCTGGGCACGCTCTAAGCTCTGGTCCGCGCTGGGCGCTGTGCACCGAGAATCTGCGGTAACGCGTGAAAAGGAACACAAAGTTTTGTGTTACAGGGTGGCAGCAGTGTAGAAACCTCTTCCACTGGTAAAGGGCCGAGGGTAAGTCACCCTGCCGCCCGCAGTGCTGGCCCTCCCTGAATTTAGCAGGAGTGCATGCCTGGCCGAATGCGTACGAGTTCTAGGTGAAAGGTCGCAGAAGCAGCTCCAGAGTTTAAATGTAGAGTTTTCACTGTTCCTGACGCTCAATTCTAGAGTAATAATGGAGTGTTTAAAAACTGATTTCCAAATTAGAAACAAATTAAACCGATCTTAAAACATGGGTATCTTTTAGGGATTTTTTTCACCTTAAAAAATTGTGTTAAAATACGTATAAAATTTGCCATCTTAACCATTTTTTAAGTGTACACTTTAGTAGTGTTAAGTAGATTCATATCGTTGTGCAGTCAATCTCCAGAACTTTTTTCATCTGCAAGCTGAAACTCTACCCATTAAACAACCCCTCTTCCCCACCTCCGCTCATCCATTGGCAACCACCATTCTACTTTCTGGTTTATGTAAGGTCTGGGTATCTTGAGTTGAGTGACGTGTTGTCAGATTTTGTGATTTGCCTGAAACATGCAGGCATATAGCCAAAGACTTAAAACAGTTCAAAGAATATAGGGTAAAAAGTGAGTCTCCCCATCCGTAAAATCTAGTCCCCCAGTTACTTATGTTATGTTTCTGTTTCGTGCATGTATAAACATATTTTGTATACATCCAGACCCCCCCACACACAGGTACACAGGCACACACACCCTTTCTTAAAAGTAGCAGCAAACTCTATTCTTGGTCTTGCTACTTTTAGTTGGTATGTCTTGGGACATTCTTTTTTTTTTTTTTAAAGACAAGGTCTCCCATGTTGCCCAGACTGGCCTCTAGCCTCGAACCCCCAGGCTGATGTTCCTTCCTTCTTAGCCTCTGGAGTACTTGGGATTACAGGCATGCACCACTGTGCCCAGGGACAAACATTTTTGGTACATACAGATCTTCCGCCTCCTTTTTTTTTTTTCTTTTGAGACAGAGTATCGCTCTTCTCCCAGGCTGAAGTGAAGTGGCGTGATCTCGGCTCACTGCAACCTCCGCCTCCCGGGTTCAAGCGATTCTCCTGCCTCAGCCTCCCTAGTAGCTGGGACTACAGGCGCGTGCCACCACGCCATGTTAATTTTTTTGTATTTTTAGTAGAGACGGGGTTTCACCATGTTAGCCAGGATGGTCTCGATTTCCTGACCTCGTGATCCGTCCGCCTCGGCCTCCCAAAGTGCTGGGATTACAGGTGTAAGCCACCGCACCTGGCCCCTCCTCCTTTTTTTTTTTTTTGGGACAAGAGTCTCGCTCTGTCGCCCAGACTGGAGTGCAGTGGCGC
>NW_012104366.1:798407-799922 GCF_000951045.1 Mandrillus leucophaeus | reverse complement strand
CTGTGAGTCAATTAAACCGCTTTTCTTCATAAATTAGCCAGTCTCGGCTATTCTTTTTTTTTTTTTTGAGACGGAGTCTGGCTCTGTCGCCCAGGCTGGAGTGCAGTGGCGCCATCTCGGCTCACTGCAAGCTCCGCCTCCCGGGTTCACGCCATTCTCCTGCCTCAGCCTCCCGAGAAGCTGGGACTACAGGTACCTGCCACCACGCCAGGCTAATTTTTTTGTATTTTTAGTAGAGACGGGGTTTCACCGTGTTCACCAGGATGGTCTTGATCTCCTGACCTCGTGATCCGCCCACCTGGGCCTCCCAAAGTGCTGGGATTACAGGCGTGAGCCACCGTGCCCGGCTACCCCTCCTCCTTTTTAATGGTTGCGTAATATTCTGTAACAGCCTGAGTATCCATTATGCAAAATGCTTGGTTCCAGAAGTGTTTTGGATTTCAGATTTGGTTTGCTCAACCTGTATATGAATATACCTTTGTTTATTTAACCTGTTCCCTATTGTTGGATACTAGACTGTTTCCAGTTTTTTGGATACTCTTTTTGCTTCCATGATTATACTTATATTTCTCTATTTGCATATATGTAAGTGTATATGTAGGGATAAACTCCTGGAAGTGAAATTGCTGGATCGAAGAGTAGATGTGGCTGACACAGTGGCTCACGCCTGTAGTTCCAGTACTTTGGGAGGCCGAGGTGGGCGGATCACTTGAGGTCAAGAGTTCGAGACCAGCCTGGCCAACATGGTGAAACCCTGTCTCCACTAAAACTACAAAATTACAAAAATTACAGATACAAAAATTAGCTGGGCCTGGTGGCGGGCACCTGTAATCCCAGCTACTCAGGAGGCTGAGGCAGGAGAACCGCTTGAACCTGGGAGGCGGAGGTGGCAGTAAACCAAGATCATGCCACTGCCCTGCCCTCCACCCTGGGTGAAAGAGTGAGACTCTGTCTCAAAAAGAAAAAAGAGTAAATGCACTTTATAGTTTGATAGATATTGCCAGATGACCCTCCAGAAGGGTTGCGCACCCAAAAGGATAAATGAGACCCCCTAATCCCACATGCTGGCTAACTGCAAAATAGTTAATGATGAAAATCTAATTAGAGAAAAAAGTGTCACCTCATTATTGTTAAATTTTGCATTTATTTTATCACAAGTGTGGATTTTGATCTCTTTGTATATTTAAACCAGGGAAAATTTGATCCCCAGAGGACATTTGGTAATATCTGAGGACATTTTTGATAGTCACAATTGAATGGGGATGCTAATGCCATCTTGTGAGTAGAGTACAGGGATGCTGGTACACATCCTACAATGCACAAACATTCCCTACAACAAATAATTATGTAGTCCAAGAGGTCAGTCGTGCAGAGGTTGAGAAACCCTGGTTTAAAGCCATCTATGTATCTTTATATTTGTCTGGCTTAACAAACGGGGTTTTTGATTAATCTCTGAGGGCTCTGTGTATTTTAAAAATTTGTCTTTTATCATGTTACAAATATTTTCCAGTTTTT
>NW_012104366.1:795399-797342 GCF_000951045.1 Mandrillus leucophaeus | reverse complement strand
TGGGACTAGAGACATGCGCCATAATGCCTGGCTATTTAAAACAAATTTTTTTGTAGAGGGGTCTCACTTTGTGGCCCAGGCTGGTCTCAAACTCCTAGGCTCAAGTGATCCTCCGGCCTCAGCCCCCGAAGTGCTAGGATTACAGATGTGAGCCACTCTACCCAGTCCAAACTATTTTAATTGTTTTAGTTTTATAAAATGTTTTAATATGTGGGAAAGCTAGTTCCCACCACATTTGGATTATTTTTCAGAATTTTCCTGGTTATACTTGGGTACTTATTTTTCCAAATGAACTTTAGAATAATTTGTATAGTTTTTTGGAAACAATTGTTCTTCCTTTTTAAAACAGTTAACAAACATTTCAGCACTTTTACCTGATTTTGGGGTACCAGAGAATTTTAGTAAATCAAACTGTAAGTTAGCTCTGCATTAATAAGTTTTAGCCATCTATCAATAATACTAAGAAATTTGGAGCCTTCTTTGAAGTGCTCCTGCCTTCTGTGTTCTGGTACTAATGCTTTGGAGCTGGAGGGCTTCCTTACTGGCACAGATCGGGGTTATGTTTGCTTTTTTTTCTGCCAATGCCAAAGACTCTGAGTGAGGAAGAAAATGCCCTTTCTCCTACTGGGAATCAATCCAGCATATACTCAAGGCAAAGAGATACGGCTTTTTCACAGCAATAGTTGGGACATTTTCTTGTAAATACTTACATTAAAAATCACTTTAACCTGTGGTCCCAGCTACTTGGGAGGCTGAGGTGAGAGAATCACTTGAGTCCAGGAGGTTGAGGCTGCCGTGAGCTGTTGAGGCTGTTATGGTAAACTGAGGACCAGAGAGACCGATATTGGGAAGACAGGAGGATGTTTATTTAAGGTACGCACCGGCTCAGTGGATTCACGTCCAAAAAGCTGAGCCTTGAACAAAAACAGATTTTAGCTTATACAGACCAGCATACAAGAGCAAAACAAAGGCAGTAAATTTTACAGTGACAAGTCAGGTAATCCATAGCATAACTGCTGACCTGGCACTAACCTGTGGCCTTGCATAGCTAGTGGCCTAGCAGCTGCATTGAAAAAACAGGAACTTTGCAAATCTTACTTAAATACAAGCATTGGCAAACATAGTCATAACTAATAGTACAGGAGAGACAGTAAAGGAAATCGTTTTTCTTCTTTTAACCTTGCTCAGGGGTGTTTGGAGCTCATTTCTGCAGGCTAGGTCACCATGACCTGTCTATAGCCTTGCTTGCAGTAGTGAAAAACTTGTGTTTTTCACTTAACCCTTACTTTCCTTGGAGTGAATAAATGCAATATTTATTTTTCTTTAAATTTCTCCCTCAAGGCGACAGAGCAAGACTGTCAAAAGAAAAACACAATGACAACAAAACCACTTGAATATTTTGTGTATACTGCCTTTTGTATAAAAAAAGGAAGGGATAATTTTTCACATACATGGAGTGTGATATCTATCTATATATATATATATATGTATGTTTGCTTATCTTTGAAAAAAGTACAAAAATGATAGGCCAGAAATTAATGAAGCTAGTCACCTAGAGGTAAGAGATCAGACTTCTTTTTTAAAAGTTTTTAAGTTTCATTTATTTATTTATTTATTTATTTTTGAGATGGAGTCTTGCTCTGTCACCCAGGCTGGAGTACAGTGGCGTGATCTAGGCTCACTGCAACCTCTGCCTCTTGGGTTCAAGCGATTCTCCTGCCTCAGCCCCCGGAGTAGCTGGAATTACAGGGGTGCACCACACACCTGGCTAATTTTTTTTTTTTTTAAAGACGGAGTCTTGCGCTGTCGCCCAGGCTGCACCTCCAGGGTTCAAGCAATTCTCCTGCTTCAGCCTCCCGAGTAGCTGAGATTACAGGTGCCTGTCACCATGCCTGGCTGTTGTGTGTGTGTGTGTGTGTGTGTGTGTGTGTGTGTGTGTGTGT
>NW_012104366.1:789935-795204 GCF_000951045.1 Mandrillus leucophaeus | reverse complement strand
TTTTTTGAGACGGAGTCTCGCTCTGTTGCCCAGGCTGGAGTGCAGTGGCCGGATCTCAGCTCACTGCAAGCTCCGCCTCCCAGGTTTACGCCATTCTCCTGCCTCAGCCTCCCCAGTAGCTCGGACTACAGGCGCCCGCCACCACGCCCGGCTAGTTTTTTGTATTTTTTTAGTAGAGACGGGCTTTCACCGTGTTAGCCAGGATGGTCTCGATCTTCTGACCTCGTGATCCGCCCTTCTTGGCCTCCCAAAGTGCTGGGATTACAGGCTTGAGCCACCGCTCCCGGCTGTATTATTTTATTATTATTGTACTCTTTCTAAAAAAGATTTCTGTACTTATTTACCAATATCTTTGGTTTTCCTTTTTTCTTGAATTTCAGACCTTCCATGTGGAAACACTTTTCTTCTGACTGAAGTGTAACCTTTAGTAAATAAGGTGTAAGACAGAATGAAAAACTATTTGGATTATAATGAAATAAACAATGCTGTAGTTATTTGCCGATGATGTAATTATCCTGCACAGGAAACCTAAATAATGTATAACTGAATTGTTATAATTAATAAAAGTTTAAGAAAATTGCTATATATAAAAGTCAACAAATAAAAATAATTTTGAGCTTGGCATGGTGGCTTACGCCTATAATCCCAACATTTTGAGAGGCCAAGGTGGGAGGATCGCTTGAGCCCAGGTGTTCAAGACCACCCTGGGCAACATAGAAAGACTCGGTCTCTACCAAAAAAAAAAAAAAAAAATCAAGCATAGTGATGCACACCTGTGATCCTAGTTATTCAGGAGGCTTAGGTAGGAGGATTAGTTGAGCTAGGGAGGTCAAGTCTGCAGTAATCTGTGATTGTGCCATTGCACACTAGCCTGGGCGACAAAGGGAGAGTCTTTCAAAAAATAATAGTAAGTTAGATTTCTACACAAGCAAAAATCCGCAAGAAGTATATAGTACATAGCAATAAAAATGAGAAGTTCAAAATCCCAGATATGGACCCCACTACAGGACAAATTATGTATATTCTTCAGCAAATAAATGGCATAAAGAGTGGAAGGGAAGCTGGCACTGATTAAAAGAGAAACTCTTAAGGTATAACAACCAAATGTAATGTGGGGTACTTATTGGATCCTGATTTGATCAGGCCAACCACAAAAAAACTGAGATAATTATAAAAGTTTGAACATAGACAGATATTGGGTGATATTGAGAAATTATTGTTAATTTTCTTAGGTATAATAATGACATTAGTGTTTTAAAAGTTTTTATCTGTTAGAAAAGTAAATACTGAAGTATTCATAGGTGAAAGTACATAACCTCTGGGATTTGGTTTCTTTTCTTTTCTTTTTTTTTTTTGAAACAGGGTCTCACTCTGTGATTCAGGCTGGAGTGCAGTGGTGTGATACCGGCTGACTGCAACCTCCGTGTTGTGGTCCCAGGTGATCCTCCTACCTCAGCTTCCTGAGTAGTTGGGACTACCGGTGCATACCACATGCCTGGCTAATTTTTCTATTTTTTAGTAGAGATGAGGTTTCTCCATGTTGCCCAGGCTGGACTCAAACTCCAGGGCTAAAGCGATCTGCCCACCTCCGCCTCCCAAAGTGCTGAGATTATAGGCATGAACCACCATGCTACCCGGGATTTGCTCTCTGATGATTGCTTTCACAATTTAGTTGTTGGATAAACATGGAAGCTTATTATACTCTTTTCTGGTTTTTTGAATGTATTTGAAAATTCCATAATAAAAAGAGTCTTTGTTTTTGCACTGATTGTTTATTGGTTGCAAGGGAAGGAATAGCAACTGTGCAGTGGAGAAATATGGTAACACTATGGATAGATGATAAAAATTAACATTATAAAGTGAGTACAGATGGACGTTGTATGCTGCCCTATGGGATATACTGAGGAAAACACAGTATCACATGTTCTGGTTGGAAATGCATAACCGGAATCTAATCATGAAGAAATATCAGTTGAATCCAAAATGAGCATTCAGCCAGGGGTGGTGGCTCATGCTTATAATCCCAGCACTTAGCAAGGCCAAGGCAGGAGAATCGTTTGAGCCCAATTGTTCAAGACCAGGCTGGCCAACAAAGTAGGACCCTGTCTCTACAAAAAATAAAAAAAATTAGGTGGGCTTGATGATGCGTGCCTGTAGTCCCAGCTACTCAGGAGACTGAGTAGGAGACTTGCTTGAGCCCAGGAGGTCAAGGCTGCAGTGAGCCCTGATCGCACCACTGGACTTCAGCCTTGGTGACAGACAAGACTCTGTCTCAAAAAACAAACCAACAAACAAACAAAAAGCCAGGTGCTGTGGCTCACGCCTGTCATCCTAGCACTTTGGGAGACTGAGGCAGGCAGATCACGAGGTTAGGAGTTCAAGACCAGCCTGACCAACATGGTGAAACCCCATCTGTACTAAAAATAGAAAAATTAGCTGGGCATGGTGGCACGTGCCTGTAATCCCAGCTACTCAGGAGGCTGAGGCTGGAGAATCACTTGAACCTGGGAGGTGGAGGTTGTAGTGAGCCGAGATCGTGCCACTGCACTCCAGCCTGGGAGACAGAGCTAGACTCTGTCTCAAAAAAAGAAAAAAAAAAAAAATAGGCCAGGTGTGGTGGCTCACAGCTGTAATCCCAGCACTTTGGGAGCCTAGGCCAGTGGATCACAAGGTCAGGAGTCCAAGACCATAGTGAAACCCCGTCACTACTAAAAATATAAAAAATTAGCCAGGTGTGGTGGTGCATGCCTGTAATCCCAGCTACTCAGGAGGCTGAGGCAGGAGAATTGCTTGAACCTGGGAGGTGGAGGTTGCAGTGAGCTGAGATTGTGCCACTGCACTCCATCCTGGGTGACAGAGTGTGACTCCATCTTGGAAAAGAAAAAAACTAAGGATCATTGTATTTTTAAAAAAGGAGTACAGACTGTATTTTTCAAAAGGTCAATATCATAAAAGAAGAGGCTGCAAAAATGTTCTAGATTAAAGGAGACTAAAGAGATATGTCAATTAAAAGCACTACCCTAAACTGGGTCCTGTAGTGGAAGGAAAAAATGCTCTAAAGGGCATTATTGAATCACTTGACAAAATTAAAATACTATGAAAGTAGATACATAAGAGACCAAGCTTTTTTTTTTTTTTTTTGAGACAGGGTCAGTCTCTGTTTCCCAGGCTAGAGTACAGTACTGTAATCATGGCTCACTGCAGCCTTGACCTTTGGGCTCAAAAAATCTTCCTGACTGAGCCTCCCGAGTAGCTGGGACTATACGCGTGCACCGCCACACATAGCTAATTTTTTCATTTTGTAGAGACAGGGTCTCACTATGTTGCCCTGGCTGGTTTCGACTTCTGGGCTCAAGTGATCCCCCTGTCTTGGTCTCCCAAACTGCTGGGATTATAGGCATGAGCCACTGCACCTGGCCTCAAATCACTCTTAAGTGTTTTGGAGAAAATAAGATATAAAGAAGGACAAAGGGAGAAGGAGAGAAAATGAGCACAAATGCTAAATCATTGGGGTAAAATATTAACCATATATGTATCTGGGTGAAAGATATGTGAGTATTTTTTGGTACTACTATTATTCCTGCAACTTTTCTTTAAGTTTGAATTATTTACAAATTAAAGTTGGAAAAAGTTAAAAATAATGGAGTACCTAGGAATAAAGCCAACAAAAGATGTATAATACCTTTCTGTAGGAAATTATATAATAGTGAAAAACAGAAAGACCTAAATAAACAGGGAGTTATACCATGTTCATGGATTAGAACACTCACTGTCACAAAGATGTCAATTCTTTCCACTTTGAATTATAGACTTATTATAATTTCAATCAAAATCTCAACTGATTTCACTTGATCAGTTAGATAATGAGATTCTAAAATATATGTGGGCCAGGCACAGTGGCTTATGCCTGTAATTCTAGCACTTTGGGAAGCTGATGCCAGTGGATCACTTGAGGTCAGGAATTTGAGACCAGCTTCGCCAACATGGCAAAACCCTGTCTCTACTAAAAATACAAAAAATAGCTAGTCACGGTTGGCGTGTACCTGTAGTCCCAGCTACTCAGGAGGCTGAGGCAGGAGAATCACTTGAACCCAGGAGGCTGAAGTTGCAGTGAGCTGAGATCACACCACTGCACTCCAACCTGGGCGACGGAGCGAGACTCTGTCTCTAAATAAATAAATAAAGTAAAAATTAAAGTAAAATATATGTGGAAAAGCAGAGGTCCAAATATAGACAAGAAACTCTTGAAGAAGAATAAATTGGAATTATTTGCCTTATCAATTATTAAGACTGATAAAACTGTTTTAATTAAGGCAGTGTGGTCATGTAGATTAGTGGAACAGAATAGAGAGTCCAAAAGCAGATATATATATTTATGGACATTCAGTTTGTGACAGAGTTGATATGAAGAGCTGTGAGAAAGATGGGTATTTCAGACTTGGACAGTTGGTTATCTATGTGGGAAAAAATGTATTAGTCCCCTACCTCCGTTTATACACACAAATTAATTCCAGGTAGATTAAAGACCAAACTTATTAATTTATCTGTTTAGAGACAGGGTCTCGCTCTGTCACCAAGCTGGAGTGCAGTGACACGATCATGGCTCACTGCAGCCTCAACCTCCTGGGCTCAAGCAATCCTCTCACCTCAGCCTCCTGTGTAGCTGGGACTACAGGTGCACACCACTACACTGGGCTAATTTTTTTATTTTTTGTAGAGACAGGGTCTCACCATGTTGCCCAGGTTAGTCTTGTACTCCTGGGCTCAATCGATCCTCCCATCACGGCCTCCCAAAGTACTGGGATTATAGGTCTGAGCTACCACACAAGGTAGCTCAAGACCAAACTTGAAAAGGTAGACCATGAAACTTTTGAAATACAAATTAATACACTTATAGGAAAAAAAGAATTTCTTAAGATTCCCAAAGCCCAGGCCATAAAAGAAAAGAATTATACATTCCTTAATATTAATGAATTTTCTAGGCCAGATGCAGTGACTCACACCTGTAATCCCATCACTTTGGGAGGCCAAGGTGGGCAGATCACTTGAGGTCAGGAGTTCAAGACCAGCCTGGCCAACATGGTGAAACTCTGTCTCTACTAAAAATACAAAAAATTAGCCAGGTGTGATGGCACATGCCTGTAATCCCAACTATTTGGGAGGCTGAGGCAGGAGAATCACTTGAATCCAGGAGACAGAGGTTGCAGTGAGCTGAGATCGCGCCACTGCACTTCAGTCTGGGTGACAGAGTAAGACTCCATCTCAAAAA
>NW_012104366.1:784499-789475 GCF_000951045.1 Mandrillus leucophaeus | reverse complement strand
CCCGGGAGGCGGAGCTTGCAGTGAGCTGAGATCTGGCCACTGCACTCCAGCCTGGGCAACAGGGTGAGACTCCGTCTCAAAAAAAAAAAAACAAAAAAACACTATAAAAATAGTGAAAGAGCAAGCCACAAATGAAAAGATACTGAAATGTATGTAATTTATAGACTTGTATGACTCAATAAGAAAAAAGTTAACCTTATTTATAGAAAAATGGGCAAAACTGGCCAGGCTTGGTGGCTCACACCTGTAATCCCAGCACTTTGGGAGGTGGAGGCAGGTGGATCACCTTGAGGTCAGAAGTTCGAGACCAGCCTGACCAAAATGCAGAAACCCCCATCTCTACTAAAAGTACAAAATCAGCTGGGTGTGGCGGCGCATCCCTGTAATCCCAACTACTTGGGAGGCTGAGGCACGAGAATCACTTGAACCCGGGAGGCGGAGGTTGCAGTGAGCCAAGATTACACCATTGTACTGCAGCCTGGGTAACAAGAGCGAAACTCTGTCTCAAAGGAAAAAAAAAGAAAAAGAAAAATGGGCAAAACCAATTAATAGGAACTTTGCAAGAGAAGGAACACAAGTGACCATTAACATGGGAACAAAAATGTATTCCACCTCATTAGTAACTGGGGAAGTGCAAATGAAAATTGCATTGGGATGTCATTTCATAATACAGAATTGGCAAAAAAATTTTAAGGTCAGATATTACCAAGTGTTGGGGAGGTTGTGGAGCTACAGGAACTCTTATACTCATACACTGCTGTTGGTAAGAATATTATCCTCTTTGGGCCAGGTGCAGTGGCTCACGCCTGTAATCCCAGCACTTTGGGAGGCCGAGGCAGGCGGATCACGAGGTCAGGAGATCAAGACCATCCTGGCCAACATGGTGAAACCCCATCTCTACTAAAAATACAAAAATTAGCTGGGCGTGGTGGCACGCACCTGTAATCCCAGCTACTCAGGAGGCTGAGGCAGGAGAAACGCTTGAACCCGGGAGGCAGAGGTTGTGATGAGCCAAGATCGCGCCACTGCACTCCAGCCTGGTGACAGAGTGAGACTCAGTCTCAAAATAATAATAAAAAATAAATAAATAAATAAAACAGAACCACAAACTGGATGTCTTAAAACAAATGGATGCTCTCACTGTTCTGGAAGCTAGAATTCTGAAACCAAGGTGTCAGCAGGCCTGCGCTGTTACAGTTCTAGGAAGAATCCTTCTTTGCTTCTTCCCAGCTTCTGAGGGTGGCCAGCGATCCTTCTGTTTGGGCCTTACAGCTGCATCCCTCCAGACTCTCTGCCTTTGTCATCATACATTCTCTGTGTGTCTGTCTTTACATAGTCTTCCCTCTCAGAAGGACACCTGTCCGATTGGAGTAAGGGCCCACCCTACTCCAGTATGACTTCATTTTAACTAATTACGTCTTCAGCAATCCTGGTTCCAACTAAGGTCACCTTCTAAAGTTAGGACTTCCACTTGCTTTTTAGGGGACACAATTCAATCAATAACAGGGAGATAAGGCCGGGGTTATCTTCCTGTTATTGATTGATAACATCCCTTGCTATTATCTTAATTTTTATTCTTTTATTCTTTTTTAATGAGTTTACTAGGAAATTATTTTAGATGTCTCCTTCTCACTTAGCAAGTGAGTAAATAAAAAGTTTAAATGAACTTAATTTAATGTTTATAAGCCGAGCACTTAGGGAGGCCAAAGCAGGAGGATCGCTTGAGCCCAGTTCAAGGCCAACCTGGGTGACACAGTGAGACACTGTTTCTACAAAAAATTTAAAATTTTCCAGGTGTGGTCGTACACGCCTGTAGTCCCAGCTACTTAGCTGGTGAGGCAGAAGGATCACTTAAGGCCAGAGGCAGAGGTTGCAGTGAGCCATGATCACACCACGGCACTCCAGACTGGACGACAAACAAACAAACAAAAAAAGTAGCAGAAGGATAATGTTTTATCTAATTAGGATTCAAAATTAGCATTCCTTATCATCAAATTGATCACAAATGCTCATCTGTAGCAATCAATCTTAGCTCCAGGGCCATACACAAACGGGTGGTGGGTCAGATTTGGCCTGGGGCCATAATTTGCGGACTGTTGATTTAGACTCAGACCTAGGTACTAGGAATAATAAAAAAACAAGGGAATGAATAATAACATTTAAGGTAGTTTTCGTTCTGTGGGGTGGGGGAAGGAAGGAGGATAGAGTTGGAGAGGAATATACAGGTGGCTTCTGGGCTATTGGTAATATTCTATTTCTTGTCTTGATACTACTGTTCATTTTAATTTTGTTCATTAAACAATACACATTGTTTTACATGCTTTTTATATGTGTGCTATATTTCACGAAAAATAATTTCAACCTCTCTGACTCCTCCCCACTTCTCCACCCTCCCTCCTTCTTACCAAACCAATTATTCCTTATTTTAAAACCGCTTCCCACTTTTACCTCTGATCTCTTCTGGAGTGTAATCCTCTGGGTTGTGCAAGAGCTTTATGTTCTTTTATTAACAAACCTGTTAATCTATTACCAATCTCAGGTCATCCCTTTTTCTTTGTCGTAGTTGCTTTTGCTCTTCTCTCTCCATTCTTTTCCTTAAGCAGACTTTTAAATTTGCCCTTAGAAAGTAAAAAAGAAAGTGGGTTTCCCTTGCTGTTATCTTACTTTATTTTATTCCTTTAGTTTTTCTTTTATGAGTTTACTAGGAAATTATTTTAGATGTCTCCGTTTCACTTAGCAACTGAGTAAGCAGAAAGTTTAAGTGAACTTAATGAAATGGTGGGAGGCCAGGGTGGGAGGATCACATAAGGCCAGGAGTTTGAGACCTGCCTGGGTAACATACCAAGCCCCTGTCTCACAAACAGTTTTAAAAAGTAGTTGGGTATGGTGATGTGCGCCTGTAGTCCCAGCTGCTTGTGAGGCTGAGATGGGAAGATCACTTAGGCCCAGGAATTCAAGGCTGCAGTGAGCCATGGTTGTGCCACTGTACTCCAGCCTGGGTAACAGAGCTGTCTGGAAAAGAAAAAAAAAAAAAAAAAGCACGTAGGAGTTCAAGGCCAGTCTGGGTAAGATGGTGAGACCCCATTTCCATTTAAAAAAACAAAAACAAAAAACAGGCTGGCCGGGTGCGGTGGCTCACACCTGTAATCTCAGCACTTTGGGAGGCCGAGGCGGGTGGATCATGAGGTCAGGGGTTCAAGACCAGCCTGGCCAACATGGTGAAACCTCATCTCTGCTAGAAATACAAAAATTAGCTGGGCATGGTGGTGCACACCTGTAGTCCCAGCTACTCGGGAGGCTGAAGCAGGAGAATCGCTTGAACCTGGGAGGCAGAGGTTGCAGTGAGCTGAGATCACGCCACTGCACTCCAGCCTGGGCGACAGAGCGAGACTCCATCTCAAAAAAAACACACACACATAGCACACACACAAAAATAATGAAATGGGCACAGAGACCTGTCAGTACATTTGAATCAGAATATTTCAGATCAACCTGCAGCAATTTGTGAGACTTCTCGGTTTGTTTATTTAACAGCTCTTTTGAGATGTGATTCACGTACCACACTATTCACTCATTTAAAATATGCAATTCATTGGCTGTTAATATATTCACAGAGTTGTGCAGCCATCACCACAGTCAATTTTAAAACCTTTTAATCATCCCAGAAAGAAACCCCTCAACCCTCCGTTGTCAGCCTCCAACCCCTCCCACTTCCAGCTCGAGGTAACCTCTGATCCTTGTGTCTCTATAGGTTTGCCTATTCTGGACATTTCATGTAAATGGCATCATCTGTGGTCCTTCATGACTGGCTTCTTCCACTTAGCAGAATGTTTTTGGTTCATCCATGTTGTGGTTTATAGCAGTACTTTATTTCTGAACATTATTTCATTGTATGCATGGCTACACCACATTCTGCTTATCTGTTCATCAGCTGATGGACATGTGGGTTGTTGCCACCCTGGCTATTATGAGCGTTCGTTGAACAATTGTTTGTTTTTAGATAATTTCTTTTAAGTGGCATTTAGTCATTGTGGAAAATTTGAAAAATATTAAAGAATATAAATAATATGATAAAATTTACTCATAATCCCGCCACTCAAAAAAAAAAAAGCTTTATTGACATGTTTTCTGTGGGAAAAAAATGCACGTTTATATAATTTATTTTATAACTCTTCATTTCTCTTGAAGATTTGCTTTGCATTTGAACAGGTTTTGTTTGCCAAATCACAGCAAGATTGGCCAACTGCAGTTGTCGTAAATAATTTATAAGTCATTGTGCAGTGGGAGTACAGTGGAGTTATCTGCCATCAGATGGGCATGGGGAAGGTTTAGAGAAAATTTCAGAGGAGGAAACATATATTATAAAAATATGTATGAGGTTCTGATACCCATCAGTAAATAAAATATTGGGTCTTCTAATAAGGTCATTTTGTTCTGTTGTAGGAGGCTGGCAGGATGTACAGTCTTTATCACAGGTGCAAGCCGTGGCATTGGCAAAGCTATTGCATTGAAAGCAGCAAAGGATGGAGCAAATATTGTTATTGCCGCAAAGACCGCCCAGCCACATCCAAAACTTCTAGGCACAATCTATACTGCTGCTGAAGAAAGTGAGTGTGACAGTGCCATTTGATAAAATGTCTTTCTAGTGGTTTCAATACATAGAGAATTTGCTGGAGAGTTTAGATAAAGCTGTTTGAAAGCTACCCTGAAAATAATTGTATCTAGTGAAAGAAGTATTTATGTTGTCACCTTGGGGCAGTGCTTCTTACCATTTTTCTCCTCTAGCACTTTTAAGCAATGTGAGAGATTCCATTTAAAAATCTTATTTCATGGCTTGGCGTGGTGACTCACACCTGTAATTTCAGCACTTTGGGAGGCTGAGGCGGGTGGATCACCTGAAGTCAGGAGTTCGAGACCAGCCTGGCCTACATGGCAGAAACCCCGTCTCTACTAAAAATACAAAAATTAGCTGGGTG
>NW_012104366.1:782401-784399 GCF_000951045.1 Mandrillus leucophaeus | reverse complement strand
GGGTGACAGAGCGAGACTCTGTCTCTAAAAAAAAAAAAAAATCTTGTTTCATGAGGGCAGTGGTTCTTGGATGGGAGGGGGAGTGGGGAAGTAGAGTGGAGAGAATTTGATTGGCAAGTGGCATGAACTCTTTGAAAAAGCTTTATGTGTTATTTATTCTCTGCACAATTTGCAAGTCATCATTTTAATAACTTTTGGTTGACAAATAATTATCACATACTTCTATTTAAGGCATGGTGCTAGGCACAGAGCCAGGAGAGAGGGCTTAAAAATTCAACTTCAGTTGACATTGCTAGTTTTGTTAGTCATGTTCAGAGCACTGTGGTTATGTTAGAGGAATGCATGTGAAGTGTTTATGAGTGAAATGATGTCAGGGATTTGCTTTAAAACACACAAGCAAAAAATAAAATAGGGGAAAGGAAAGATAAACATATTAACTGACAAAACTAACAATCATTGAAGATAGGTGATGGGTTCCTATTAGTTTATTATAGCATCTTTACATTTTTGTATACTTTCGAATATTTCCACAATAAAAAGTTTTTTAAAATTACTTTCAACTGGGTGAGGTGACTCATGCCGGTAATCCCAGCACTTTGGGAGGCTAAGGCTGGTGGATCACTTGAGGTCAGGAGTTCCAGACCAGCCTGGGCAACATGGCAAAACCGCGGCTCTACAAAAAATAGAAAAATTAGCCTGGCAGGGTGGTGTACGCCCGTAGTCCCAGCTACTTGGAAAGCTGAGGCGGGAGGATCCCTTGAGCCCAGGAGATTGAGGCTGCAGGGAGCCATGTTTGTGCCACTGCACCCGAGCCTGGGCAAGAGAGTGAGACCCTGTTTGAAAAACGAAAACAAACAACAACAACAAAAAACTTCCTTTTTTTAGCTTTTTAAAAACAGTTACAAAGAAACCGCCACCAAACCTTTGTTTTTGTTTTATAATAGTGTTGGCCTAGCTAGTCTGTCCTACTAGATGGCAGAGTCACTGGTGGTAAGATAGAGTTATTTATATTGATTTTCCAAACACAGAGTACTTATTTCTTTTGACCGTGATATCAGAATCAAAGGTATAATATTTAAATGCTTTAACGCTTTTTCGTTTTGTATCCTTTATATAAGTTGAAGCAGTTGGAGGGAAGGCCTTGCCGTGTATCGTTGATGTGAGAGATGAACAGCAGATCAGTGATGCAGTGCAGAAAGCCGTCAAGAAATTTGGAGGTAACAACTTCATTCTGAAAAAATTATTGAATATTGGTAAAATAAAGGTATAACTATAATGTTAATTTAAAAATTTGTTTTGATTCTTGAATTTTCTGAGTCGTTGGAGAAATAATGTATTTGTTCACGCAGAACATGGTTTAAAGGCATCTGATGAGGCTGGGCGCGGTGGCTCACACCTGTAATCGCAGCACTTCAGGAGGCCAAGGCAGGCAGGTCACTTGAGGTCAGGAGTTTGAGACCTGACCTGGTCAACATGGTGAAACCCCGTCTCCACTAAAACTACAAAAATTAGCTGAGCATGGTGGTGTACGCCTATAATCCCAGCTACTCAGGAGACTGTGATGGGAGAATTGCTTGAACCTGGGAGGTGGAGGTTGCAGTGAGCTGAGATTGCACCACTGCATTCCAGCCTGGGTGACAGAGTAAGACTCCATCTCAAAAAAAAGAAAAGAAAAAAAGTGTAGAATGATAGACTGTGGAGACTGGGAAGAAAGAAGGGATGGAAGAGGGGTGGATGAAGAGAAATTACTTAATGGATACAATGTTTGCTGTTTGGGTGATGGATACCCTACAATCCTGGACACTTCACAATCTATGCATGTGAGAAAATTGCACTTGTACCTTATGCATTTATTTTTGGAAAAATTCTTCTTTTATGTGGTTAAATCTCATCTTCACAAAGTCAGCTCCCTCACCATGCCAACTAATCAGAAGAATATTTTTCTTTCTCTGATTTCTTTTTTTCTTTTCTTTTCTTTTTTTTCTTTTTTTTTTTTTT
>NW_012104366.1:775040-781126 GCF_000951045.1 Mandrillus leucophaeus | reverse complement strand
AAAGTGCTGGGGTTACAGGCATGAGCCATTGTCCCTAGGCTTGCGTTTATTATTTAACTTTTAAAAATTGTGGTAAAATACACATAACATAAAATTTACCATCCTATTTTTCAGTGTACAGTTCAGTGACGTCCAAGTTTATTATATTGTTACACAACTATCATTAAGTGCACCTTACAAAGAATAATGAAGACCAGATAGAAACAAATAAAAAATGTTTGACATAGTTTTTGTATTTTACCATTTTCCTTTAATGTTATTTCACTAAGCATATAACTGTAAACAAAACTTGTTGCTTATAGGTGGAAGCTAGATAGAATTTGCAGAAATAGTAGTTACTTTGGTTTATTTTTTGTGTGTGTGTATATGAGTCACTAAAACAAAATTGATCCACTTTGATGATTTGCCTGGGATTGAAACAGTAGGTCTTTCTCTTTTCCCAGTTCTCAGGACCAGAAAGGAGCCTTTCCCTTTAAGTGAGGGGCCTTGGGGGAAGGGAGACTACTATGCTTGGAAGGAGGACAGGCCTTTGAAACTTCATGCTAGAGAGGAAGGAAGACTTTAAGGAATTTGATCCAAGGTTTATGGAGACAGGGAGGGACAACCAGGAGGTAAGAGAACAGATAAGAGTGGAAGCTACAAACCACCAAAGACTAAGCCTCCTTTTAGTTTCATGTGGAGCTCTGGCAATTGGCTATGTCTCCATGGTGCTAGAGACAATCATGCAGGTGCTATTTTGAAACAGCTACCAGTCTTGCATTGTTAGTGTTCAGTCATATTATCTAAAAGACGTACAGCCACGCATTGCTTAATGATGGGGATATGTTCTGAGAAAGGCATTATTAGGCAATTTTATGATCGTGTGAACGTAGAGTGTAATTACAGAAACCTAGATAGTCTAGCTGACCACATACCTAGGCTGTATGGCATAGCCTATTGCTTCCAGGCTATAAGCCTGTATAACATGTTACTGTACTGACTACTGTAGGCGTTTGTAACCCAACAGTAAGTATGTATCTGAACATATTTAGACAGAAAAAAGATAAAATAAAAATATAGTGTTATCATCTTAAGGGACCATGTTGCATATATGGTCCATTGTTGACTGAGATGTTAGGTGTGGTACATGACTGTATTTGTGAATCAACTGAGGGTTCAGAAGAGAGTAAATGCTTTTTTGGTGTGTGATAAAAAGTCTTACATTAAAAGGAAATTGATTTTTCAATTTTGAAAACAGGAATTGATATTCTGGTAAATAATGCCAGTGCCATTAGCTTGACCAACACACTGGACACACCTACTAAGAGAGTGGATCTGATGATGAACGTGAACACCAGAGGCACCTACCTTACGTAAGTTTGCAAGAAGAGTTGTGGGGGAGGATGTTGTGGTGTTCTCTCAGGGAACTTACTTAGTTGTAAACAGATTTGAGTCAAATTAACAGTGTAGTTCAAAATCTAGTCAATCCTTATAAAGGCCTAAAAGTCCTTCATTTGGTCAATAGTATTATATTTTATTTTATTATTTTTTTATATATATTTTTTTGAGATGGAGTTTTGTTCTTGTTGCCCAGGCTGGAGTGCAGTGGCACGATCTCAGCTCCCTGCAACCTCTGCCTCCCAGGTTCAAGCGATTCTCCTGCCTCAGCCTCCCGAGTAGCTGGGATTACAGGCGCCCACCACCATACCCAGCCAATTTTTTGTATTTTTAGTAGAGACGGTTTCACCATGTTGGCCAGGCTGGTCTTGAACTCCTGACCTCAGGTGATCCACCCACCTTGGCCTCCTAAAGTGCTGGGATTACAGGCATGAGCCACCACACCCGGCCCAATAGTATTTTAAATAGCTTTATTTGGAGCTCCTTTTCTCTATGAATTTAGGAAAGACTAAAGTAGGCTGAGTGCGGTGGCTCACACCTGTAATTTCCACACTTTGGGTGAGGGGAGGATTATTGGAGACCAGGAGATCGAGACTGAGATGCACAAGATGGCAAGACGCTGTCTCTACCAAAAAAAATTTTTTAAAATCAGGCAGGCATAGTGGTGTGTGCCTACTGAGACCGTGGTGGTGGTCTCATTTACTCAGGAGGCAGAGGCAAGAGGATCCCTTGAGCCCAGGAGTTTGAGGCTGCAGTGAGCTGTGATCATGCCACTGCACTCCAGCCTGGACAGAGAAAGACTCTGTCTCCAAAGAAAAAAAAAGGACTAAAGTGTAGCTCAAGCATTTTCTCAAATATTTGCATGTGTAAATACTTACATGTATACTCTGTCTTTCATAGGACACAATCCTTTCATAGAACTGTTTCTGATTACTGAAGCCAGCAATAGTCTTCTTCCTCTGAAAAAGAACTGGAGTTAAAAAAAAAAAAAAAAAAGACTTAGTTTTAGTTATTTAAATAACAGTAAGGTCATTCTCATTATGAATCACACTTTATTGTAACCAATAAAAAGGCTAACACGTTTTTGGGCTTTGCTGGGGAAATGTAGAATATCAAATGAAAGAACATAGTCCTGATCTGTTCTGGATTCATCAGACAACCCGTCTTATTGTCCATTTATTTGTTTATTTACCCTCTGATTCTATCATTTTCCATGTGAGTATCAGGAGACATCAGGGTAGAACTTGCTTCTGTACCTTACGTGTATCTTATTACACACAGAACAGGTGGTTAGGAGCTCAGACTTTGGAATAAGACTGCTTGGATTCAAATCTTAACACTCACCCTTCATGACTTTCTATTTTGTGACCTTGGACAAGTAACTTAACTTCTTGCAGATTCAGTTTCTTTACTTTTAAAATGGCAATAATAAAGTAGAATGTTATAGGGCTGGTCATAAGGGTTAAATATCTAAGTTATTAAGTTAGAGTCCTGAATTTTTCCCTCAGGTATGTTTTGTTGGGTCTGCAAAACATGGCCCAGACAGTGTTAAAACAAAATTATTTTCATGAGTTACCTACATTCAAAGTTTTATTAGTTAGGGCCAGGCAGGGCGGCTCATGCTTGGAATCCCAGCACTTTGGGAGACTGAGCCAGGCGGGTCACTTGAGCCCAGGAGTTCAAAACCAGCCTAGACAACATGGCAAAACCCTGTCTCTACAAAAAATAGAAAAATTAGCTGGGGATGGTGGCACATGTGCCTGTAGTCCCAGCTACTCAGGAAGCTGAAGTGGGGGGATTGCCTGAATCTGGGAGGTGGATGTTGCTGTGAGCTGAGATCACGCTACTGCACTCCAGCCTGGGTGACAGAGCGAGACCCTGTCTCAAAAACTTTATTGGTTGCTTATGTTGAAAAAACTAGAAGATTTATGTAAAAGTCCAGATTCTTAGCTTTTCTTGAAATGTTAGAAGATCTGGCCACATAGAGAAGCATTACCACATGGCAATATTGCTGTAGCTGAGTGGCAGGGTATCAACTACCTCATTAGATGGGGGCCAGAGCTCTGTTGTCTTCTGGATGCTGAGGACAGGCTAACAAGTTATATCATTGTGTTTACACTGTTGTTTTTTCTTATATGAAAGAGGAAAGTGAAATATTTCTCATAGCCACATCCCTCTCTGAAGTAGGAAAATGAGACTTACGCCAAGAGGGCCGTATATTCAAGTAAAATGGGTGAAAGCTTACTTGTTTGTAGATATGAGGCATATTTCTACAAATTCACTATGTAAGGTATGTCTCTATTGAATGAAACCATATTGAACCCAACCATAGCAAGAATTATGGCAACTGGCTGGGCATGGTGGCTTTTAATCCCAGCACTTTGGAAGGCCAGCGCAGGCAGATCACCTGAGGTCAGGAGTTTAAGACCAGCCAGGCCAACATGGTGGAAACCCTGTCTCTACTAAAAATACAAAAAATTAGCCGGGCATGGTGGTACGCACCTGTTACTCGACTACTCCGGAGGCTGAGGCAGAAGAATCGCTTGAACCCAGGAGGCAGAGGCTAGATCGCCAAGATCGCACCACTGTACTCCAGCTTGGGTGACAGAGTGAGACTCTGTCTCAAAAAGAAAAAAAGAATTATAGCAAGCATATAGATTGTGGTGAAAAACTTGAACTAGAAAAGGATTCATTTTTCAAGAGTTTGTGTTTATTTTCAAATAAAATAGGCAATGTTGCTATGTGATACTGTCATGGTACTAGAAAAAATTATATGGGAATCAAAATCTTTTACAGCTGGCAACTTTGTGAAATAAGTTCAATTGAAAGTTAAGTAGGCCGGGCGCGGTGGCTCAAGCCTGTAATCCCAGCACTTTGGGAGGCCGAGACGGGCGGATCACGAGGTCAGGAGATCGAGACCATCCTGGCTAACACAGTGAAACCCCATCTCTACTAAAAAATACAAAAAACTAGCTGGGCGAGGTGGCGGGCGCCTGTAGTCCCAGGTACTCAGGAGGCTGAGGCAGGAGAATGGCGTGAACCCAGGAGGCGGAGCTTGCAGTGAGCTGAGATCCGGCTACTGCACTCCAGCCTAGGCAAGAGAGCCAGACTCCGCCTCAAAAAAAAAAAAAAAAAAAGTTAAGTATTTGTTTAAACAAATGCTTAAAAATATAAACCTAGCCAGGAATACTATTGCTCAACATGTTAAACTAAGGCTTAGTTAAGGGCATGTTGTGTGAATAAGTTTAATGATTTCTGGCAGTTCCTATTGTAGATGATGAAGCCACGGATATACATATACAGGTTGAGTATCCCTGGTTTGAAAATCCCAAATCCAGGATGCTCTGAGATCTGAAACTTTGAGTGCTGACTCAACGCTCAAAAGAAATGCTCATTGGAACATTATGGATTTCAGATTTTTGGAGTAGGGATGTTGAACTGGTTAAGTATAATGCAGATATTTCAGAATGGAATCTGAAACAATTCTGCTCCCAAGCATAAGGGTTACTAAACTTGTACCACACACCTAGGTATATGGCGTCAGGAGAATTTCGAAGTGATTAAAAAGGTTTTAGACTGGGTATTCATGACATGAAATGACTTCTAAGGTATTGACAGATATCTTGGCAAGTTTAAGGTAGATCTGTCAAAACTAGTAATCATAACTATAGACAGTGCTGTAGTAGTGGTCAGTGTTAACTTTGGACTTATTAAAAATCTAAACAAATGTAGATATATGTTTTGCAGGGGTGCAGAAATTGTTTGTTCATTGTATCATTTGCTAGGAATTGCTCCCTACTAACAAAGTTAAAAACATACATGTTTTCTTTCCACAAGATGATCAATACAAGTAAAGCACTGAATTTTATGTAGATTTGTCAAAATTGGTAATCATAACTATGGACTTGACGTTTTAAACTGACATTATGACTGATGTGTACATAAATGTATGAGTCTCTTTGTTTTTTTCCTTGTGAAATTATGTCTTTGGAAAGCCCATTTGGCAAAAATAATTTAGTCTACTTTCCTGTATTGAGGTCATTTTTCAAAAATGAAAGTGATGTCTTAACCCACATTTTTAGATGTGAAGGTTCAATTAAAAACAAAATAGACCAGGTGGGGTAGCTCCTGCTTGTAATCTCTGCACTTTGGGAGGCCGAGGCAGGTGGATTACTTGAGCCCAGGAGTTCGAGACCAACCTGGGCAACACAGTGAACCCTGTCTCTATTTTAAAAAAAATTAAAGTTAAAATTAAAACTCTTGCACAAAGATTCTATTCACTATTGAAAGTGCCTACCTTTATAAACAGCTACGTAAAAAAAAATCCACTAAATAAAATTAAATATTGCTGCCAGTTAAAAGCAGATTGCAATGCCAAATGAAAGACCTCACACTGACCTTTGGGTCAAAGAAAAGTGTCAGAGTTTTGGCCTTCTATGAAAGGTATGTTATAAAATGAAAATTCATAATGAAATATTTCTATTTTGGCCAGGCAGGCGGTGGCTCACACCTGTATTCCCAGCACTTTGGGAGGCTGAGGCGGGTGGATCATGAGGTTGGGAAATCAAGACCATCCTGGCTAACACAGTGAAACCCTATCTCTACTACAAATCCAAAAAATTAGCTGGGCGTGGTGGCGGGCGCCTTGTAGTCCCAGCTACTCGGGAGGCTGAGGCAGGAGAATGGCGTGAACCTGGGAGGCAGAGCTT
>NW_012104366.1:770405-773435 GCF_000951045.1 Mandrillus leucophaeus | reverse complement strand
CTATTACCTTTCATAGCATACCAATGGTTTAAGGTAAATATGCTAAGCAACAAGATTTACGTATAGGTGCCTCCTTTAAAATAGTTGTATCAAACACTTAGTTTTTATTTCAGCACAATTCACTAACATTTGGAAAGGCACTTGGAATGGGAACCCACAGAGCAAAACTGAAAGTTGTTCCGCTTTAATTGACTAGGTTAAATGCATTTGCAGCCTTTTGTAATGATTGTTTTACTAGCAGCAGTTTCACTTTAAATAAACACTTTCATACTTAAAAAAAAAAAAAAGAGTCCAGACATGGTGGTTCAGATCTGTAATCCCAGCACTTTGGGAAGCCAAGGCAGGCAGATCACTTGAGGCCAGGAGTTTGAGACCAGCCTGGCCAACATAGTGAAGCTCCATCTCTACTAAAAATACAAAAATTAGCTGGGCATGGTGGCACACACCTGTAATCCCAGCTACTCAGAGGCTGAGGCACAAGAATCACTTGAACCAGGGAGGTGGAGTTTGCAGTGAGCCAAGATCACACCACTGTGCTCTAGCCTGGGCAACAGAGTGAAACTGCGTCTCGAAAAAAAAAAAAAAAAAGGTATAACATATTAAGAAATAATAATGTAATTTACCCTTATAGTATTAAGAAAAATGAAAGTTTATTACTGTCACTTTTATTTTAATCAAATATTAGGAGGGAAATATATAAAACGATTTCATCTCTGTTCACTTCTATAAAAACTGTTCTTTAGAAAATAGTACATTTAAAAGTTATATTTTATATTATTGAAAAGAATTCTCAAAAATATATCAGGGAGGTTGAGTGTGGTGGCTCATACCTGTAATCCCAGCACTTTGGGAGACCAAGGCAGGTGGATTGCTTGAGCCCAGGAGTTCAAGACCAGGCTAGGCAACATGGCAAAGCCCTGTCTCTACAACAAATTGAAAAATTAGTCAGGCTTGGTGGCACGTGCCCATAGTCCCAGCTACTTGGGAGGCTGAGGTGGGAGGGTCGCTTGAGCCCAGGAGGTAGAGGCTGCAGTGAGTCATGATTACACCACTGCACTCCAGCCCAAGTGATAGAGTGAGGCCTTGTCTCAAAAAAAAAAAAGAATATGTGTATACATATGTATATATGTATGTGTGTCTGTATACATGTGTGTATTACTGTTTTCTTCCTGATATATATCTGTGTGTGGATATGTTGTATGTATGTATATACATATATGTATACACACATATATACACATATATATGTATATACATACATACACACATGTATCGGGAAGAAAATAGTAATAGAAAAATTGGTTATTTCTACTCACAAGTTAATCAAATTAATTTCTTTTATAATTAGATTATTATTTTTTGTGCTTCTTTCAGCTTATACCATTGCTAAGTATGGTATGTCTATGTATGTGCTTGGAATGGCAGAAGAATTTAAAGGTGAAATTGCAGTCAATGCATTATGGCCTAAAACAGGTATGTATTTTTAAAAACTTCATTTGTTAGATTTTCATGTATTGTCCCTGACACTTATTATTTTTTTGATCCAGGGTGGAGTGCAGTGGTGTGATCTCGGCTCACTGCAACCTCTGCCTCCCGGGTTCCAGCAGTTCTTGTGCCTCAGCCTCCCAAGCAGCTGGTCTCAATCCCTTGACCTCGTGATCTGCCAGCCTCGGCCTCCCAAAGTGCTGGGATTACAGGTGTGAGCCACTGTGCCCGGCCTCTTCATTACATTTAAAAAAATTTTTTTGTATTTTTTTTTAGTAGAAAGGGGGTTTTGCCACGTTTGCCAGGCTGGACTTGAACTTCTTGCCTCAAGTGATACAGCCTCCTCGGCCTCCCAAAGTGCTGGGATTACAGGCATGAGCCACTGCGCCAGCCTCATTACATTTTTTTAAAACACTTCTAGGCCGGGCGCGGTGGCTCACGCCTGTAATCCCAGCACTTTGGGAGACGAAGGCGGGCGGATCACAAGGTCAGGAGATTGAGACCATCCTGGCTAACACGGTGAAACCCCGTCTCTACTAAAAATACAAAAAATAGCCGGGCATGGTGGCGGGTGCCTGTAGTCCCAGCTGCTCGGGAGGCTGAGGCAGGAGAATGGCGTGAAACTGGGAGACTGAGCTTGCAGTGAGCCGAGATCGCGCCACTGCACTCCAGCCTGGGAGACAGTGAGACTCCGTCTTGGGGAAAAAACCACAAAAACAAAGAAAAATCACTTCTACTGATGGCAAATTGGAATCTTTTTCACTGAATTTGCCGGCAGAGGGGGTTTCTAGGAAGATGACTACTGGAAGTCATGTCCCTGCTGTCCCTTCCGTTCCCCTGATTGGAGCAGCTGCTACGGTGGTGGGCAGGTAGGACTAGGAAGGAAGGAGTAGGACTTGATTCTTTAAGGGAAGGAACTTCAAAAGCTTGTGAAAGACTGTTCTCTCTGAGCTAGAGGACAGAATGGAGCCAGGGGAGAGAACTTGAGAAAGAACAGATACTCAGAAGTTCCTGGAGAGGGCTTTGACCATGGAGATCTGAGGACTCAATGGGGTGGCTCAACAGGCAAGGTAAGTATTTCCTATCCTTGAGGTGTGGAAGTGAGGAGACCTCGGAGACTTCATCAAGTCCCAAAATAGATTCAGTGACTGGTATATCTGATATGATAACTTACTACTGCTGGCAACGCTGGCATTGTTTAAACTATCCTGGTGACAGAGCGAGACTGTCTCAAAAAAAAAAAGCTACATAAGGGTGAACGGTGCTATGAGGAAACAAAGAAAAATGGTAGTACAGCTAAGAGGACCCAATATCCAGACACAGAAAAAATAAACAGAATACCCAGAATAGTAGTTTTCAGTGAAATAAAACTGCTAAAGAAACAGAAAATATCTCAGTTCAAAAAGAAAATCATAACATAAGAGACTGAATTATAGTATGAAAAATGCTTTCTGGAACTAAAAATAGATTGTGTTTTTAAAATACATAATGGGCCGGGTGCAGTGGCTCATGCCTGTAATCCCAGCACTTTGGGAGGCCCAGACG
>NW_012104366.1:768152-769050 GCF_000951045.1 Mandrillus leucophaeus | reverse complement strand
GGGAAGATTAGGGAAGGGAACGCTTTCTCACCGTCTCGTTTTGAGGCAGCTACAATTCTAGATAGTGTCTTTGTTGTTGTTGTTTGTTTGTTTTTTGAGACAGTCTCACTCTGTTGCCTAGGCTGGAGTGCAGTGGCACAGTCGGCTCACTGCAACCTCTGCCTCTGAGGCTCAAGTGATTTTTGTGCCTCAGTCTCCCACATGGCTGGGATTACAGGCACTCGCCACCATGCCCAGCTAATTTTTGTATTTCTAGTAGAGATAGGGTTTCACCATGTTGGCCGGGCTGGTCTTGAACTCCTGACCTCAGATGATCCTCCTGCCTTGGCCTCCCAAAGTGCTGGGATTATAGGCATGAGCCACCACACACACCTGCCCTAGATGGTATCTTTTAAAAAAATTATATTTTCTGTTTGGTGCTAGGGTGTAGAAATGTTTTTGCATTTAAACATCATAGGCAGCTATCTTTCTAAACTTTCTTGTTGAGTCTAATAATTTAGAGTCTCTTGGATTTTCTGTGCAGGTAATCATATACTCTATAATAACATTCCAATTCTTATGTCCTTGGTTTCTTTTTTTCTTGCTTTACTGCACTCTCTTCTCTCCTTCTCTCTAGCCTTCACTAGTAGTTTTCTCTTGACTTATTGAGAGCCCAGCAGTGCTTTTAAAAAATGCTTATTGCTTATTTATAGTTTTATTGTAATGAGACAGCCCTTTAGAGTTTATAAGTCATCATATAGTTGATCCATGAACAATGCGGTGTTAGGGATGCCAGCCCCCAGCAGTGAAAAAAAGAAAACGTATTTCTGGAAGCAGAAGACTAGTCCTATCCATTTTAGTTAAATATATTACTAGATATTTTATCTATATATTTATATTTTATATATATATATAAATA
>NW_012104366.1:766635-768102 GCF_000951045.1 Mandrillus leucophaeus | reverse complement strand
GTGGATCACAAGGTCAGGAGATCGAGACCATCCTGGCTAACACGGTGACACCCCGTCTCTACTAAAAACACAAAAAATTAGCCGGGCATGGTGTCGGGCACCTGTAGTCCCAGCTACTCGGGAGGCTGAGGCAGGAGAATGGCGTGAGCCCGGGAGGCGGAGCTTGCAGTAAGTCGAGATGGCGCCACTGCACTCCAGTCTGGGCGACAGAGCGAGATTCCGTCTCAAAAAACAAACAAACAAACAAACAAACAAAAAACAAATAAAATACATATATGTATATAGTAGTTGAAGGGTTGGATGTTGAGTAACACCTGAGTAAGCAGCTTGGATAGTCTACTGCAAGAAATATCTCAGAAGAGCAAAAACACCCTGAAGAAAATGGAGAGAGGCTTAGAGGACACATGCAGGGAACTTCACATGCAAATATCAGAAGTCCCAGAAGGACGTCTGGAAAGAGAACAAATAGAGGAGAAACAATAATTGAATGACTAATAGGAAACAATTCCCTTGAGCAGAAGAAAGACCGATATGGATGTAGACTAAAAGATTGACCAGATTTGAGGCTGAATTTATGAGGGGGAGAAAGACATCTGGGAGAACTTCAGAATTTCAAGGATAAAAAAATCTTCCAAGCCTTCAGGCAGAATATATGTTACTTACAAAGGAAAAAGATTGCAGACTCTTTTATCTTCAATGCCAGAAACTAGAAGGCAGTGGAATAACATCTGTACGTTACTGATGGAAAGGGACTCAGCCAAGATAGTTATTTATTGACAAGATGAAGGGAAGATATGTGGACATGCTACCACACTTGGGAAGAATCTTACAGAAAGGGCTGTTAACCAAGCAGCAAATCTGTCAGAACAGAGAGTTTTCAAGATAGGAGTCAGAAAAAAAGAGGAGAGAAAATAATGGCTAGCAAATAAACCTGTAGTATATTTAATATATGGTCAAATGTACATGGATTACCTAGAATAACTGGGAATATGAAATACAGGTACCAAATATCAACTCTCTACATTGAAGAGATAGGAGAAGAGAAAAGTTTAATACTTGTCTGTAGTATAGGCGCCCGCCGCTGTGCCCGGCTAAATTTTGACTACACTGTCTTCAAAACCTAGATTTTGGGGAAGAGGGAAATGTGGAAGTCATTGAATTCTTTTCTTTCTTTTTTTTTTTTTTTTTTTGAGACAGAGTTTTGTTCTTGTCACCCAGGCTGGAGTGCAGTGGCACAATCTTGGCTCACTGCAACCTCTGCCTCCCGAGTAGCTGGGACTACAGGCGTGCACTATCATGCCCAGAACATTTTTTTATTTTTAATAGAGAGGGAGTTTCACCATGTTGGCCAGACTGGTCTCAAACTCCTGACCTCAGGTGATCCACCTGCCTCAGCCTCCCAAAGTGCTGGGATTACAGGCATGAGCCACTGCACCAGGCCAGAAGTCACTTCTTCATAAGAATATT
>NW_012104366.1:763085-765379 GCF_000951045.1 Mandrillus leucophaeus | reverse complement strand
TAGTAAACTGAACTCTCTTATTAGTACTAAAAAGTTTTCTGCAGATTCTCCTAGTTTTTTTAGGTTTAAAGTCTTATCACAAAAAGTGACAATTGTGTTTCTGCCTTTTCCTTATATGTTAAATTGTGTTTCTATTTCTTATTAGATTAGCTAATCCTTTTAGAACAATGTTGAATAGTAACAATGATGGGACGTATATTTGTTGTGTTCTTGTCAATAATGGGAAGGCTTTTCTTTTCATCATTATATATACACAGTTTCTTCCCTTTTTTTAACTTCAGTTCTTGCATCCTTTCTACTACTTAATGCTGTGTTAGTATTAAATGTGATAGTTAAGGCATTAAGGTCTTACTTGATTTGCTGGAAATTTTTGTGTAATGTTCCTATCTACTAAGTGGACTTGGTAAGTTGGTAACTTATACTGAACTACCATAAAATCTCCATGTAAGTTTTTAAATGCTTAATAAAATTGAAATATTACTTTTTAGTCATATCTCAAACTTGGAACTATTGGAGAATTAAGCAGTAACATATTGTTTCTGCCGTTAGTGGTTTACAAATTTTGTTAGGGCAAATAAATTATATAAATATAATGCAACCAGAGAGGTAATCTACCTAGATACTCTTCAAATGTTTGAACTCTTGATTGTAAAGTTGCAAATAGGCTTCCATAATCTATTAATTATGGAAATTAGTTCCATCTGTATCTTCTCTTCTGTGAGAGCCTTTGAGCTTTCATATTCTCGGTGTCACATTTTGTTAATTTTCTTTTTAGCACACTTATTCTGTATTCCAGATTCTCAATTAACCATATAATATAGTTCAGGTAAAGAAATGATAGAACTGATTTTTATTTATTTATTTTGAGATAAGATCTTGCCCTGTTACCCAGGCTGGAGTGCAATGGCATGATCACAGCTCACTGCAGCCTTGACCTCCTGGGCTCAAGCCATCTTCCTGCCTCAACCTCCTAAATATCTAGGACCACAGGCACATACCACCATGCCCAGCTGGTTTTTTAGTTTAGTTTTTTTTGTGTGTGTGGAGATAGGGTCTTGCCATGTTATCCAGGTTGGTCTCGAACTCCTGGGCTCAGGAAATCCTTGCACCTCGGCCTCCTAAATTGTTGGGATTACAGGCGTGAGCTACTGTGCCCTGCCAGAACTAATTTTGATGAAATATCCAAATGTCACATTAGTATTTAAAATTACTCAGTTTCTCTTTGCTTCTTTGGGTTTGTGGCACCCTGGCCACCTCCGTCTGGCTGTGATAGCCTCTATGCTCTGTGGGCTGGCACTTTGCTCATCTTTTAAAGTTTCTTTCCCTACCCAATCCCCACTTTCTGGTAAGGCTTTTTTTTTTTTTTTTTTGAGACGGGGTCTTGCTCTGTCACCCAGGCTGGAGTGCAGTGGCATGATCTCAGCTCACTGCAACCTCCGTCTCCCGGGTTCAAGCGATTCTCATGCCTCAACCTCCCAAGCAGCTGGGACTTCAGGAGCCTTTTACTATGCCTGGCTAATTTTTGTATTTTTAGTAGAGATGGGGTTGTGCCATTTTGACCAGCCTAGTCTCAAACTCCTGACCTCAGGTGATCCACCCGCTTTGGTCTCCCAAAGTGCTGGGATTATAGGCATGAGCCACCACTCTCTGCCCTGGTAAGGTTTCTATGAGGTCTGTTAGGTGTACATCCTGCAGCTTATTGGTTTAAAATGTACTAGCCTTTGGTGTAGTCTCTTTGGGGCTGATTGGGAGAAAGAAAAATCAATAGTGCAACTGTTTTGATACTGAATATTGACAAGTGTCTTTATGAACTAAAGAACCAGTCCCTCGAAAAAATAAAAATAAAATAATTCAGTTTCTGTATTGCACATATTCTTCTTAGCTGTGTGAGCTGCAGTAGCTGTTTGTACCTAGTTTCCCCTTATATAAAATTCAGTATTATAAATAACCTCTAAAGCCCTTTGTTGCATATTTTTCAAACTTTTACTTATGAAAAAAGTCAAACATATGTACAAACATGTATACAAGTAGGGAGACTAGTACATCATGTACAATTCCGCTTTAGCGATTTCACCACATGGCCAATCTAGTTTTATCAGCCCTCCCACCTCCATCTCCCTTTAAACCCACTTCTTTTTTTGTTGTTGTTGTTGAGACAGAGTCTCGCTCTGTCGCCCAAGCTGGAGTGCAGTAGCCGGATCTCAGCTCACTGCAAGCTCCGCCTCCCGGGTTTACGCCATTCTCCAGCCGCAGCCTCCCAAGTAGCTGGGACTACAGGCGCCCGCCACCTCGCC
>NW_012104366.1:758971-762844 GCF_000951045.1 Mandrillus leucophaeus | reverse complement strand
TGCAGTGGCGCGATCTCAGCCCACTGCAGCCTCCACCTCCCAGGTTTAAGTGATTCTCCTGCCCCAGCCTCCAGAGTAGCTGGGATTATAGGCGCCCGCCACTGTGCCCGGCTAATTTTTGTATCTTTAGTAGAGACGGTGTTTTGCCATGTTGGCCAGGCTGGTCTCGAACTCCTGACCTCAAGCGATCCACCCATTTCGGCCTCCCAAAGTGCTGGGATTACAGGTGTGAGCCACTGTGCCCGGCCCTCACCACATTATTTTTAAGCAGATCTCAATCATAGCATCATTTCATCTGTATATACTTCAATATGCATTTTTAAATGATTAGGGCTCTTTAAAAAGGCAAAATTATTATCATAGCTAACAAACATACCTTAATACCATCTAATATCTAGTCAGCGTTCAAATTCCCTCAAGGGTCTCATAAATGTTTTCTTTGCAGTTGGTTTATTTACATCAGGATCTAAATTGTTCCATACATTGCATTTGTTTGATAAGTCTCAAGTTTTTTTTTTTTTTTTGAGATGGAATCTTGCTCTGTCACCCAGTCTGGAGTGCAGTGGCCGGATCTCAGCTCACTGCAAGCTCCGCCTCTCGGGTTCACGCCATTCTCCTTCCTCAGCCTCCCAAGTAGCTGGGACTACAGGCGTCTGCCACCACGCCCGGCTAATTTTTTGTATTTTTAATAGAGACAGTGTTTCACATTATTAGCCAGGATGGTCTTGATCTCCTGACCTCGTGATCCACCTGCCTCAGCCTCCCAAAGTGCTGGGATTACAGGCGTGAGCCACCGCGCCCGGCCAGTCTCAAGTGTTTTTAATCTAAAGCAGTTACACTCATTTTTTTTTCTTGCCACTTATTTCTTGAAAAACCAGGTTGTTTATCTTACAGGATTTCTGTCATTCCAGATTTTCCTGATTCTCCCAGTCGTATCATTTAACGTCTTTCTGTATCCTCTAAGGACCCTTATATTAGTATATTGTTTATTTCCATCCTTTTTTCTTCTGGCATTATTTTGTTTATTCATTCATCATCCAACAACTATTGATTGGATGGTTATCATGCAGTAGACATGGGTACTGGGGATACTTCTTTGTCCTTTTTACCTAGTGTATGTCTAGGTTGGTAGAAGTTAGGTTTTAAAAGCATATTTAATCCAGCATTTATGCAAAGTATTATTAAAGCCCCGGTGGTGCTCTTGAACTGAACTGCCACATATAGCTGTGTGAAACATATCCAGAGTTCTAGTTTAGGAATAAATGAAGGATTTCTTTTCATTGTTGTTTCCTGTCTGCTATGTACTGGATAAAGGGAGTTCCCCAGCTCCAAGCAGTACTGAAAATTCTATGGCCTGTGGTGTAGATGAGGGGAAACAAGGGGTTATGGGTGAGAATTTACCGAGTACTGGGGCATGCTGCTGAGGTAACTCTTAGGAATATTTGAGGGTTGCAGCCAGTTTTCCAATCACCATCTTTTTCTTCTAAGTAGTCCAGGAATCAATTTGGTTAAATTCCTTTCTTCTGCAATTTGGCCAACACTCCTTTCTTTCCTGGTCCCCACTGTGGGACCAAAACCATGTTTTATTGCTTCTTTGTTTCCTTTATGTTTCTGTAGCAGATAATTCTTTTAAGATTTTCAGAAGAGTGGTGTTTTTCGCAGTGGGGAAAAAGAGAGTGAAAAAGGCACTTCTTCAATATTTCTCAAACTGTATGTCAAGACTCATTGGTGAGTCATGAAATCAATTTAGTGAGGCATGAAATCAATTTAGTGGATTGTGAAATTGATTTAGTGAGTAGCAGCCAGAGTTGTTTTGTTGTGTTTTTTAAAAATTATTATTTCTAGTGGAATCGAATAGAAAATATTAGAGTGCATTGCACAGAGGAAGGGTCAGTATTGTTTCATAAGCTTTTGTTTCATATATAAGTGTCATATATGAAAATGTTACCTATTATGGGTCACAGCCAAAAAAATTAAAAGCTCACACTTTATCGTGTCTCTCTTTTTCAACTTCTTTGCCTTTTCTCACCCTTTCTCAATCACCCTCCCTCACATCATTGTTGTCATTAAAGTTGATATAGAGAGTTAGGAAGTATAGTTAGAAAGGGAAGTCTCTGAGGTAACAAAGTTCTAACACATTATTTTCCCTCTTTGTACCTCCCTTATATTACTTGTCACTTTCTCTTTTTTTATTTTTGAGACTTTCTCGCTCTGTTGCCCAGGCTGGAGTGCAGTGGTGCGATCTTGGCTCACTGCAACCTCTGCCTCCCCGGTTCAAGCGATTCTCAGGCCACAGCCTCCCAAGTAGCTGGGATTTCAGGCACACGCCACCACACCCAGCTAATTTTTGTATTTTTAGTAGAGATGGGGTTTCACCATGTTGGCCAGGCTGATCTTAAAGTCCTGAGCTTAGGAGATCTGCCCGTCTCAGCCTCCAAAAGTACGGGGATTACAGGCATGAGCCACTGTGCGCAGCTGACTTCTCACTTTACATTCGTTCATTTCTGAAACATTCATTCTTACATGCCAGGCACAGTTCTCTGCACTATTCACTTGTTACGCATTTGACAGATAATTTATTAACTGTCTACTTGGTGCAAGGCAAGGCCACGTGGGTACTAAGATGAATGTGACACAATCCCTACCCTCAAAGAGTTTACCATTTAGTATGGGAGATTTAAGAGTTTGTTACCACCACTTGTACTTTGTCCTCCCCCCACTTTCCTTTATTTCCGCACCTGTAGGTCTTTGGGATCCTGGGGTAACAAAGTCAGAAAAAGCCTTCTTTGACTCTTAAGAATTTTAAATTTTATTCATACAGTAAACATTCATTGGACCCTTATTTTGTGCCAAGCTGTGTTCTGTTTGCTGAAGATACATCAGAGAACAAAAGAGATAACAATCTCTGTCCTTATGGAACTTACAGTCTAATTGGGAGAGATACAACAGACAACATGATGAATGGCAAAGTATATAGTATGCTAGAAGGTAATATGTTATGAAAAATAGAACAAAGGAAGGGGGATTGGAGTCTCAGCCATTGAGGAAGGAAGGTGGTAATTTAAAATAGGGTAGAAGGGTTTGGCATTAGGCCAGGAGCAGTGGCTCCTGCTTGTAATCCCAACGCTTTGGGAGCCCGAAGCAGACCGATCCCTGGAGCCCAGGAGTTCGAGACCAACCTGAGCAACATGGCAGAACTCCGTCTTTACAAAAAGTAGCAGGGTGTGGTGGTGTGTGCCTGTCGTCCCAACTACTCAGGGGGCTGAGGCAGGAGGATCACCTGAGCCTTAGGAGTTCAAGGCTGCAGTGAGCCATGATCGTACCACTGCACTTCAGCCTGGGCAACAGAGTGAAACCCTATCTCAAAGAAAAAGAAAGAAAAGAGATGTTTGGTCTTTCTGAGAGTGCCAAGCCCTAACTATCAGACCACCAGGGAAGGTAGGTTTGGCCTTTCTGAGAAGGTGACATTTGAGCATAGACTTTGACATTTGAGCATATGGTTAGTCTTAGGGGTAATACGGTTAGCCAAAGGTTATCTGAGGGAAAACATGCAAGGCAGAGGAAGCAGCAGTGGATAGGTCCTGTGGACGAGTATGACTGGCATGATGCAAGAGCAGGGAGAAGACCAGTGTCGCCAGAGTGAGGGGAGAGGAGTAGAAAATGAGATGATGTCCATAAGGAAATGGGGGTCAGATGTTATAGGCCCTTGCCAAGACTTGGTCTTAGATTACTCTGGGTGAGATGAGGAGCTGTTTCAGGATTTCAAGCAGAGAAGGGACCTGATCAAACCTAAATGTTTAAAAAACCTCTCTGGCTGTTCTGATGAGCCTTGATTCCTTTTTTTTTTTTTTTTTTTTTTTTTTGAGACGGAGT
>NW_012104366.1:754036-758217 GCF_000951045.1 Mandrillus leucophaeus | reverse complement strand
CTTGAGTTACTAGGACGGTGGAGACTATCTCCATCTCAGGAATTGAGATGGAGAAAGCTGCACGTAGAGCAGATGGAGGGCAAGCTTAGGAATTCAGTGTGGGGTGTTGTGTTTGAACACCCAAGCGGGGACAGTCGTTAGACAGCAGGGCTTGTGAATAGGGGTCAGGAGAGTGGTCCAGGCTGGAGATAAAAATCTGTGGGTTATCAACATATAGAAGGCATTAAAAGCCACAAAACTACACGATACCATCTAGGCAGTGAGAAGAAGAGAAAGGACCATTGCCCATTTCAACATTGAAAGGTTGGCAAGAAAAGGAAGACCCACATAGGAGAGTAAAGTAGGAAGAAACCCAGAGGAGGTGAAAGCTGGCTGAAGAAACTGTTCCAAGGAGAATGGGGAGTGATACAGCTTGGATGTTGTCTCCACCTAAATCTCATGTCAAAATGTCAGCCCCAGTGTTGGAGGTGGGGTCTGGTGGGAGCTGATTGGATCATGGGGACAGCTTTCTCATGAACGGTTTAGCACCATCCTCCTTGGTACTACCCTCACCATAGTGAGCAAGTTCTTATCTGGTTTTTAAAAGTATGTAGCACACCCCCTCGCTCTCTTGTTCCTCCTTTAGCCATGTGATGTGCCTGCTCCTTCTTCATCTTCCGCCATGAGTACAAGCTCCCCAAGGCCTCCCCAGAAGCCAAGTGATGTTGGAGCCATGCTTGTACAGCATGCAGAACTGTGAGCCACTTAAACCTCTTTTAAAAATTACCCAGTCTCAGGTATTTCTTTTTTTTTCTTTTTTCTTTTTTTTGAGACGGAGTCTTACTCTGTTGCCCAGGCTGGACTGGAGCACAGTGGCTCGATCTCAGCTCACTGCAACCTCTGCCTCCCAGATTCAGGTGATTCTCCTGCCTCAGCCTCCCGAGTAGCTGGGATTACAGGCGTGCACCACCACACCTGGCTAAGTTTTTTGTATTATTAGTAGAGACGGGGTTTCACCATGTTGGCTAGGCTGGTCTTGAACTCCTGACCTCAAGTGATCCACCCACGGCCTCCCAAAGTGCTGGGATTACAGGCGTGACCACCGTGCCCAGCCTAGGTATTTCTTTACAGTAATGCGAGAACAGACTAATATAGGGAGTGATCAATTGTGTCAGATTATGCTGATAGTTCTTACAAAATGGGACTGATCATCGGGTTTAGTAGTCTGTACATCTTCACATCACTTACAGCATTTGTAATTATTAATTTATAATTATGGTTATTTAATGTCTTCTTTACTAGAATGAAAACTTCTTGAGGATAGGGACAGTGTTTGCTTTGTTCGTTTTATTGTAGTCATTGTAGATAAATATTTGATGACATTCAATAAATATTTGATGAGTGAGTAAATGAGTGAATGAATGTACAATATGATTACTTCTTCCTGGCTCCAAAATATTGTGGACAACGCTTATATAACAGGCAGAATGTTCTGTATCAGGGAATATAGAGGGCATTATCAGGATCAGCAGGAAAAATCAGCTCATTGCTGAGATCTTTGCTTTAGCTTCAAGATATTCATTTTAGAAGGTTTACTAGACATCTTGGAGCCAGTGATGTTACTTGGTGCTAGACTTGATGACACACTAAATCCAATTTACAGTCATGTTCCTTGTGGTGCATGGTATGATGAATTATGTACTGGGTATTTTTTTTTTTTTTTTTTTTTGAGACAGAATCTTGCTCTGTCACCCAGGCTGGAATGCAGTGGCGCCATCTTGGCTCACTGAAACCTCTGACTCCTGAGTTCAAGTGATTCTCCTGCCTCAGCCTCCCGAGTAGGTGGGACTACAGGCACGCGCCACCACGCCCAGCTAATTTTTGTATTTTTTTTTTTTTTAGTAGAGACAGGGGTTTTACCACATTGGCGAGGGTGCTCTGGAACTCCTGACCTCAAGTGATCCACCCTCCTCGGCCTCTCACAGTGCTGGGATTACAGGTGTGATCCACCGTGCCTGGCCTACAGGGTGCTTTTGAGACATAGTAGCTCAGGATAAATGATCAGAGAAGCAGATTTTCAAAAGTAGGTAAACAGTTGAAAAGAGATCTCAAGGGGATGTTGGAATGTTTCAGAAAGGAGAACTGGGAAAGACATTTCTCGGCAGAGGGAGCGACGCATGCAAAGATTGCAGTTTGGGAAAATACTGTCTGTGCGGTGGAACTACAAGGCTGGTGTATGTATGATAGGGTGTGGGCTTGTTATTTCCTACTGAACTTGAGCAACTCAAGTTGTGCAGGTTGACTGGAATGTTGGGTGAGTGTGAGGGTGTGGGGAAGATGGATGAGATGGATGGTCTTGTCTGCCAAGTTTAGGAGCTTGAGTTGTAACCTATATTCAGTGGAGAGCCACTGAAGACTTAAAAGCAGAGGATTAATAATAAACTAGGGAAAATAGGAGCACTGAAGTAATATGGTTGTTGATGAGGTTTAGGAAGTTTAATCTGGCATCTGAATATAGGATGGCTTGTAAGATTATAGAGAGAAGAGGCAGGAAAGCTAGCTAGAATATTACATTATTCATGAGTGAGACAATGAAAATGGAGGGGTGAAAATGGACTTGAGAGGGTGGCCAGGCTCTTGGCTGTTTGTGAGGCCTCTATTTAAAGGAAAACACGCATCTCCTCATCTTAGATGACAGCGTAGAGTGACTCTCTTTATGTCAGCTGCAACCAGAAGTAATCTCCCAACATTATTGCCTTTCAAGAAAAAAGAGATTTATTGTGCTTAACGGAGTGAGTACAGTGTAACATATATTATCCTCAATCACAGCAGTGTCCTGGTCTGCCGCTTGGCTTTTCAGCTGCGTGCTCTTCTCAACAACACTGACTTCATTGCTCCTCCTGGGTTTAGCACTTTCACCCTGCTGAATTCAGCACATCCAGAGAAAGGATCAGAGGGCCGGCCTCTAGTTGTTTCACAACATGGAATTTCAGGCTTCCAACTAGGTCACCTTCAGAATTGTAATTTTTTTCTTTTTATAAGACCTGTTTCATGGTTCCTGCTGAAATGGAGGGTGGAGAAGGAGAGAGGGATGATGGCTGCTATTCACAGTGCGTACTCTTCTTACCTTGTGACTGGTCTGGACAAGTGTAGTAGAAGCAGGAAAGTCCACTTTTGGGTGGATTTGATTTGGGCTTGGGGTGGGGAGTCTGGGTATGGCAGCTACTGATTTGGTAATGGCTGCGGAGAGGAAGGCCGCAGAAGTATCACAGAGCAGCTGCAGACCTCTGTCACCTGGACTATATTGCAAATAGATTTGGGAACTCAGCTAACCAAGGAGGGTGAGGCGACAAGGTGGTGCCTCACCTCCTTCCTGTCTGGTGCTAGAAATCAAAACTAGTTTCTCTGTTTTTCAAGGGACCTGTTCACTGACTAGGTTAAACAGTTATACATTTTCATTGATTCTGACATCCCCATGCTTTGTATTTGTACATCTCTAATATCTGTCTGTATCTTACAATGGATGATATATCATAGTTTAATTGGCAGCTTCTTTCTTTCCTTAGTGATCCCTAAGGTAATGGTGTGCTGTATAATCGGTGGCATCACTGGTTCAGTGGATACACACACGAGTATGTGGATATGTGTGGTGGTGACTGACAGGTGTTAAAGAGGGGAAATAAGCTCTCTTCCTAGAGAAGGAGTCATCACGGGCAGTGCTGATGTTTTAAGCCTCATATGCACTCCATATATTTATGTGAAAGGAAATCTTTGATTGGTCTTAAGACTGTTGGTACTGTCTGTTTTCAGGCAGTAATCTCTTAGCTGTTATCAGGAGAATCAATTGGAAACTATTAGATGTCTCTTCAGTTATCTCTTAATAAGACTTAAGTTTTAGGGTTGATGTTGTGACTCTTGTGATCCATGGTTTATCTGCTTTCATTATAAATCTTGCTTATTTTCTTTCCCAGAAATCATCAGTGAATTTCATTTGATTTATCCTACTGTTAACCTGTTTTTATTGTTATCAGTTTTTTCTAACCTGTTGGGTTAGCTTGTTGGCATTCCAAAATCTGTGTTGAGAAATACTCAATGGCCCACTTCTTGATTTTTGAGTGTCTAGTTGTACCTTCTTTGTATCTTTCCTAGAAAGATTGTTAAAGTAATGATAGGTTGGAGGAACATTTCTTATTCTATAGACA
>NW_012104366.1:711820-752851 GCF_000951045.1 Mandrillus leucophaeus | reverse complement strand
TGGGAGGGTGAGGTAGGAGGATAGTTTGAGAGCCCAGGAGATCAAGGCTGCTGAGAGCCATGATCTCACCACTATCTTTGGCCTGGGTGCCAGTATGAGACCCTATCTCGGGGGAAAAAAAAAAAAAATTATTCCTAGTAAATGATTTTTAGTTATGAAGTAGAAAAGTGTCTTCTAACTCAATGCTTTCAAGAAATTCCCTAAATTAATTGAACATTAAAAAAAAGGGATGTAAGTTCCATGAAGGTAGATGCCTTATGTCTGTTTTGTCAACATCTGTGTCCTTAATATCTAGAATAGCGCCTGACTTATATATAGTAAGTGCTTAATAACTATTTGTTGAGTGAATGCAAAAGGGCCAATGGCCCTTAAAAGCTACAGACATTTCATCTTATAGACCAAAATATGTAAGTTATTCTAGCATATAATAATTTAAAATTGTATTTTAACAATGTATGGAAATAAGTTTTATCTAAAGTACTAGAAACTCACAAACCTAAGTACATTTAAATAAATTGACTTTCTGTGAACCTATGAATTATGTTGGAAAATAAATAGACTTTTCTTGTTTGATGTAAACTAGGATATATGTAAGCAAATTGAGATGTTACTGTTGACAATGTGTAATTAATAATGTACTGTTAATTGTAGAGTTTCAAGTTACTTCATATACGACACATAATTTTTAAAAGTACGGCTAACATAGTAAAAATTATATGCAAATATTAACAGCAGGTATCCCTGGATAGGGAAATTATAATTAATTAAGCAATTTTTCCTTTTACTTCTCTTTATTTCCATTTTTTTTTTTTTCCTGAGACGGAGTCTCACTCTGTCACCCAGGCTGGAGTACACTGGAGTAATCTCAGCCCATTACAACCTCTGGCTCTCAGATTCAAGCGATCCTCCTACCTCTGCCTCCCAAGTAGCTGGGACTACAGGTACTCGCCACCATGCCTGGCTAATTTTTGTATTTTTAGTAGAGATGGGGTTTCACCATGTTGACCAGGCTTGTCCCGAACTCCTGACCTCAAGTGATCCATCCACCTTGGCCTCCCACAGTGCTGGGATTACAGGCATGAGCCACCGCACCTGGCTATTTTCTAATATTTTCTACAGAACAGAGTTATCTGAATTTAAAAAGGACCCCCAGAAATCCAAGCAATATTTATTGAGTGTTTTTCAAGGAACCTATTCACTGACTAGGTGAAAGAGTTCATACCATTTTCATTGATGCTGAGATGCCCATGTATTATATTTGTACATCTCTGATACCAGTCTGTATCTTACAATGAATGATATATCATAATTTAATTGGCAGCTTTTTTGTTTCCTCAGTGGTCCCTAACATAATGGTGCACTTTATAATCAGTGGCATTGTTGGTTCAGTGAATTCCCACAAGAATGTGTGCATGTGGTTGGTGGTGGCTGACAGGTGTTAAAGAGGCAAAACAAGCTCTCTTCCCAGAGAAGGAGTCATCACAGGCAGTGCTGATGTTTTAAGCCTCATATGCACTCCATATGTTTATGTGAAAGGAAATTTTGGGTATTAAGACTGGTGGTACTGTCTGTTTTCAGGCAGTAATCTCTTAGCTGTTATCAAGAGAATCAATTGGAAGCTATTAGAGGTCTCTTCAGTTATTCCTTTAAAAGACATGCAAATTCTTGAGCATTCTAAATCAGAAAGTTCATTGAATTTTACTGTGAGTCTTCTGGTTTAGTCTGTAGTATAAGGCAGGGTTGCACAGAGTAAGGAACATGTGTTTTCTACCCAGTTCTCTCTGTGGAACATTTGGCAAATTCTGGGGCCGGGCTCAGTGGCTCACGCCTGTCATCCCAGCACTTTGGGAGGCCGAGGTGGATGGATCACGAGGTCAGGAGTTTGAGACCAGCCTGGCCAACATGGTGAAACCCCGTTTCTACTAAAAATACAAAAAATTTCCTGGGGGAGTGGTGCATGCCTGTAATCCCAGCTACTCAGGAGGCTGAGGCAGGAGAATTGCTTGAACCAGGGAGGTGGAGGTTGCAGTGAGCCGAGATCACGCCATTGCACTCCTGTCTGGGTGACAAGAGCAAGACTGTCTCCAAAACAAAAACAAAAACAAAAAACAAAAAAATTTGGCAAATCCCTTAAGCAGTCTGGACCTTGTTTTCATCATCTAAGAAATGAAAGAATTAGCCTTGATAATTGTGAAGGGTAGTGCTTGTTACTTCCATAGTTTTATTATTTGATTTGGAGTTACGAGTGTATGTGTGTGTGTGTTTTCTCTACAGCCATACACACTGCCGCTACGGAGATGCTGGGAGGACCTGGTATCGAAAGCCAGTGTAGAAAAGTGGATATCATTGCAGATGCAGCATATTCCATTTTCCAAAAGCCCAAAAGTTTTACTGGCAACTTTGTCATTGATGAAAATATCTTAAAAGCAGAAGGAATACAAAATTTTGACATCTATGCAATTAAACCAGGTAATGCTTGTATAGTTTTTAAAAGTAACAATATGTTTTTCCATATTTTCTGCAATGAACACATCTGTTTTTTGTGTTTGTGTGATCGTAAAATGAATATGTTATTTTAAAAGCTGTCTTCCCAATGAAGGAAAAAAACCCATACCAACACAACTTAAAAAAAAAAAGATGAATAAAAAATAGAGGTGAGTTGAGGGCTTTTGAAGTGATATATATAAGCACAGAAAGTCAGATCAGCTACTAGCCACTTCCAAATCTCGAAATAAGAAATGAAAATTATTTTTTAAAGTTGGTCTTAAAATCACAGAGTAAAGATTTTGTTCAAGAATATGTGGTGACAGATGGTACAGTAGTGGGTTATTTATTTATTTGAGAAAGGGTCTCACTCTGTCACCCTGGCTGGAGTGCAGTGGCACGATCTCAGCTTACTGCAACCTCCACCTCCTAGGCTCAAGCAATCCTTCCACCGCAGCCTCTTGAGTAGCTGGGACTATAGGCATGTGCCACCACACCTGGTTAATTTTTATATTTGTAGATGTGGGATGTCACCATGTTGCCCAGGCTGGTCTTGAACTCCTGAGCTCAAGTGATCTGCCTGCCTTGGCCTCCTAAAGTGTTAGGATTACAGGTGTGAGCCACTGCACCTGGCCCAGTCATGAATTTTTTTGGTTAAAATAATTTATGATTGTGGACTCTGTAAATATTTGTCTCTTAAGTGCAGTCTCTTAGAGTAGCTTAATGACAGATGGTGTAGATGAGTGGGCTTGGTGTAGTAAAGTGATCTGAGAAGCTTCCAGAAAGCCCTCTTTTTAAGTAACTCTCTCTCTCTGAAATCGTGGATGATAATGATAATAATGGATTTTTACCATATAGAATATGATGTATTCTAATATAGCCATATATAGAAGTAAATTTCATTTATGGTAAAGTATATTTTAAATATTATTCATTAAGCTGAGCTTCTAAATGACACAAACCATGTTTATATTTGTATCATCCCTGCTCATCTCTGCAGTTCCAACTGAATTAAATAGCAGATTATAGTTTTATAAAGCACTCTTATATGCATTATCTATTTAGCCTGCATAACAATTCTGTAAGGGAAGTAATGCTTAGTGATTAAGAACATGGAATTTGGGAGAAGACAAGCTAGGTTCATATTGCAGCTCTGCTGCTCACTGCTATGCAGCTTTGAGCGTGTCACCCAGTTTGTCTGTCTCAGCCTTAATGTCTATATTGGTAAACTTAAGAGAACGATACATTTCATACAAGATTTTTGTAAAGACTAAATGTGATAACGTATGTTTTTGGCACAGTGCCCAGCATATAGTACACTCAGAATATTTAGTAGTTAATATTTACAAGTGGAAAAACAGGCTCAGAGAGATTGAGCCTTTGCCTAAGAGCAGATGGCTAATAGGCGGCAGAACCTGACTAGATTCGGGTCTTCTGGGTCCTGGTACCCAGGAATATAATTATTACTTTAGGTTTTAAAGACACAGTGTAATTGTGCACAAGTTTTAAAATTTTATTTAAATTAAAAATCCTATCAAGTATTGAGAACTTAGTATGACCAGATACTATGATATTAGGATACAACAAAGATGAATTCATTCCTGCCCTCCAGAAGTTTGCTTAAACTTCTGAAAAAGAGAGAGAGAGACAGGAGACTGAGGCAGGAGGCTCATTTGAGCCCAGAAGTTTGAGACCAGCCTGGGCAAAACAGCAAGACCCCATCTCAAAAAAAAAAAAAAAAAAAGAAAAAAGAAAAGAAAAAAAAGGAAAAGAAAGAAAGGAAAAGAAAAAGAGAGCAATTGAGATTGTTAACATCTCACTGTACTATAGTTTTGAAGGCTTTGTGGCCTTTAAATCTTCTAGTGTGCACGTGTCTTGGAGTTATCAGTGTAATTAAAACAGTTAGCCTATTTGCTAACCACAACCTTTAGCTGAAAATAAGACCCAGTGGAGGCTGTGTGCAGTGGCTCACACCTGTAATCCCAGCGCTTTGGGAGGCCAAGGCCGGCAGATCACTTGAGCCAAAGAGTTCAAGACCATACTGGGCAACATGGCAAAACCCTCTGTCTACAAAAAATAAAAATGAGTGGTCGGGTGCGGTGGCTCATGCCCATAATCCCAGCACATTGGGAGACCAAGGTGGGTGGATATCTTGAGGTCAGGAGTTCGAGACCAGCCTGACCAATATGGTGAAACTGTCTCTACTAAAAATACGAAAATTAGCCAGGCCTGGTGGTGGGCACCTGTAATCCCAGCTACTTGGGAGGCTGAGGCAGGAGGATTGCTTGAACCTGGGAGGCAGAGAGTGCAATGAGCCGAGATTGTGCCACTGTACTCAAGCCTGGGTGACAGAGCGAGACTCCATCTCAATAAATAAATAAATAAATAAATATTAGCTGGATATGGTGGCTTGCACCTGTGGTCCCAGTTACTTGGGAGGCTGAGGGAGGAGGATCACTTGATCCCACGAGGTGGAGGTTGCAGTGAGCTGAGATCGTGCCACTGCACTCCAGCCTGGGTGACAGTGAGACCCTGTGTCAATAATAATAATAATAACCCAGTGGAATGGATGGAATAGGATAGCTTAGTTTTCATGATGATGGAGTGAGAGGAAGAGGGAGAGAGAGAAGAGACCCAAATGCACTAATGCTGAGAAGAAAGTCCTTCTTAAGAAGGGGCCCTCTGCTCTTAGGAGGGCAGGTAAGAAATGAGTCCTGAGCACTTTGGAAGAATGTGGGCCAGAAGAGCAGTGTAGGATGAGAAGGGCAAAGGTTCCTGGGAGAGCAGGTAAAGGCTTTACAGAACAGGTGATCTTTTGGGGATTAAATCTTGAAGATAAAATTTATCAGAGGAGAGGAGGATAACTGAATTATGAGAAAATTAATTGAATGAAGATCAGGTCATTCGACAGTTCTCATGGAGGCCTTTTCTGTTGCACCAGAATGATTTTTAATGAAACAGATATGTTTACTAAACAGATGTTAAAATCTTACTATGTTGTAGTTACATTAACCTAATGGTTTGGGGTCAATTTTTCAGGTCATCCTTTGCAACCAGATTTCTTCTTAGATGAATACCCAGAAGCATTTAGTAAGAAAATGGAATCAACTGGTAAGATCTAGACTATATTTTATGTTAGAAAATATAAATCCTAACTTACATATTTCTTCCAAAATATGGAATTGATCCTGTAACAGTGACATTTCTGCCTTCTGTTTTTAAACTATTTTGTAATTTAAAGTAAACAAGTAATGTGAGCTCTCAGTTAATTCTAGTAAAGAAGGTTATTTTGTTCATCTACCACTAAGAAGTTTTAATAAGGCTGGGCACAATGGCTCATACCTGTAATCCCAGCACTTTTGAGGCGAATGGATCACTTGAGTCCAGGAGTTTGCGACAAGCTTGGGCAACATGGCAAAACCCCATGTCTACAAAAAAATAAACTGGGCGTGGTGGCACGAGACTGTAGTCCCAGCTACTCAGGAGGCTGAGGTGGGAGGATCACCTGAGCCTGGGAAGTTGAAGCTTCAGTGAGCCATGATCGTGCCACTGCACTCTAGCCTGGGTGACAGAGCAAGACCCTGTCTCAAAAAAAAAAAAAAAAAAGGAAGGAGTTATTAATATATTCTTTGCATTTGGTCAAAAAAAGGTCTGAAAAAACTTTTTTTTCAGGTTTTATTTATTTTCTTTTGCACTGTCTTTAGGTATTTCATGTTGATATGTTATTTTGAGGAAAAGTGTGTCATATATCAAATACATCTAACACCATTTCCACAGTTTGTGTTATGTGATGATTTTATGGAAGAAATCAACTTCAGAGGAGGTTCGGGTTTTACTTTGTTTTGTTTCTGTAATTCAGAAACAACAGTGCCCTTGAATTGGTCCAGAGTTTACATTTTAGACTTTGTGTTCTGACATTTTGCCAGTGGCTCACTTAAAGAAGAAACACTTTAATGAATACCTGTGGGAAAAATTTCTCTCCTGGCTTACTAATAAGAATGGCTATGCTTCTTATGGGCCCTTACCTTATTTTTATCTTACAGATGCTGTGATGCTCATCGATTTTGTTTTTTTTTTTTTAGAAGTCTGATAGAAAATGTAGGGATGAATTTCCTTGATACCGTTAGCAAATCTGTGGCACCTTACTGCAGTGCATTTTAGTGCCAAACCTTATTTCCAGCTTTCCTTTATTTATTCTTTATTATTTATCTTTTCTTTTTCCAAATTTTTGTGGTAATTAAAAAAAATTACTTAGGTAATAAAAAGGACTTTTTTGTATTATAGACAATTTAAAACAATAGAAAGGAAAATAGTTACTCATAATCCTACTACCCAGAGTATTAAAACCAGGAAAAACAAGATTCTCAGTCTTTTTCTCAAAAGGCCTCTTAGAGAATGGTGGAAAATTATCAAAGTCTGGAAGAGTCTGGTCTTCAAGTTAGTTAAGTCCAAAACTCTGATTTTTGCCCAGCGCCCTAAGGTTGGATCTGTCTTTTAGAAGAAGGCATGCATGAACTGAGCTCATTTAAATTCCAAATTTTAAATAATAACCATTTATTGATCAAGTATATTCATTTTGTTTATTCAACAACTATTTACTGGACACCTACTATGTGCCAAACACTGTGCTAAGTACTTTGCATGCATTGTCCTGTTTAACACTATTAATCCCCAAGACAGATACTACCCTCATTTTATAGCTGCGATTGCACAGCCAGCAGGTGGCAGAACTAAGATTTAAACTTGTATTTCTGTGATTCCAAAGCCCATGTCTTTAACCAGTAAACTTAAATGGCTTTCCTAACACTTGAATATTTAGTCTTATAAATTTAAGCATATTCTTAGTCTGGGCAACATGGTGAGACCCCATCTCTACAAAAAATAAAAAAAATTAGCTGGGCATGGTAGCACATGCCTGTAGTCTCAGCTACTCAGGAGACTGAAGCAGGAGGATCCCTTGAGCTCAAGAGTTTGAGGCTGCAGTGAGCTATGATTGAGCTACAGCACTCCAGCCTGGGCAACAGAGCAAGACCCTGTCTCAAATAAATACATAAATTAGCACATTCTTTCCCGTGATAATCCAATTTATTAATTTATAACAAGGAGTTGCCATCTCATAGGTTAAACATGTAGGTGCTTGATCAGCACATACTCTTCCTTTGGATATAATTACACATGAAACAGAATCATAGTCAGAAGGTCATTTAATGACCATGGAATCAGAACAAGGGGGTTAGACAGGTAGAGTGTAAAATCAGTGTTTACTGGCATCAGGCTTTGATAGGGATAACTTTGCTTATAGCCATCTCCACAGAAGCAATGCTCTCACCCTTAAGGTCAGAAGACTCAAATTCCTTTGGCTAACTTCCCCCACCTAATGCTGCGGGAGCATTTACTTCTGTAGTTCTCTTTTTTTGATTCCGTGTGGTTCAGTCGATAGCAATTTTACTTGACCTTTTCTGTAGGTATATCATTATAGTCATATGGATAGTAGCCTGGGCTATAAGTTACCTCTTTCAGTTTATTTCTTATGTCCTCTCATAGTTCAGCTCTCTGAGAACCATGGTGTATCCCTTGTTTCCAAAGGGGGAGAGGTTCACCCTTCTGTTGCACCCACAACTTATAATAACCCGTTACCATTTCATTATACCTTTTCCAGTATTTGTCCTGTGTATGTTAGCTCTTATATATGTAATTATTGTAAACAGTGTACATAGTTTTAAATTGATTTTTTCTTTCTTCCTATCTTAAAAGCAATATCAACCAGGCATAGTGGCTCATGCCTGTAGTCCCAGCACTTTGGGAGGCTGAGGTGGGAGCATTGCTTGAGCCCAGGAGTTCAAAAGTAGTCTGGGCAACATGGCGAAACCTTGTCTCTACAAAAAGTACAAAAATTAGCTGGGTGTGATGGTGCATGCCTGTAGTCCCAGCGACTTGGGAGGCTGAGGTGGGAGGATCACTTGAGTTCAGGAGTTTGAGGTTGCAGTGAGCTATGATCAAGCCAGTGAACTCCAGCCTGTGTGAGAGAGTGAGACCCTGTCTCAAAAAACAAACAAACAAAAAACACAATACCATTATTTCTTCATTGATTCCCCCCACCCCTACTCTCCACTGGAACACAGGGAGCCCACTCAGTCTTTTTTGTTTTTTTGACTTTCAGCTTATTCTTATTTTTATTTTTCATTTGTTTTATTTTTTTATTATTATTACTTTTTAGACAGAGTCTCGCTCTGTGGCCCAGGCTGGAGTGCAGTGGCCGGATCTCAGCTCACTGCAAGCTCCGCCTCCCGGGTTTACGCCATTCTCCTGCCTCAGCCTCCCGAGTAGCTGGGACTACAGGTGCCCGCCACCTCGCCCGGCTAGTTTTTTGTACTTTTTAGTAGAGACGGGGTGTCACCGTGTTAGCCAGGATGGTCTCGATCTCCTGACCTTGTGATCCGCCCGTCTCGGCCTCCCAAAGTGCTAGGATTACAGGCTTGAGCCACTGCGCCCGGCCTTCATTTGTTTTAGAGACTGGGTCTCACCCTATCGCCCAAGCTGGAGTGCAGTGGCTCGATCATAGCCCACTGCAGCCCTCAAAGTCCTGGACTTAAACAATCCTCTCACCTCAGCCTCCCCAATAGCTGGAACTAGAGGTGCATGCCACCACGCCCAGCTAAGTTTTAAATTTTTTGTAAAGAGGGGATCTTATTATATTGCCCAGGCTGGTCTCAAACTCCTGGCCTCAAACAATCATCCTGCCTCGGCCTCCCAACGTGCTGGGATTACAGGCATGAGCTATGGCACTGGGCCTATTTTCCTTCAGTTGCAGTTTTAATTGCTTCTGTTCCATTTGTTCTTGATTCTCAGAAACACTTATTCCTACCCTGGCTCCCCTTACCCTTTCCCTGTAGTTAGCACCACTTCTCATTGGTTCCGGCTTTCTCTTCTGTATTCTGGAGACCTTTTAAAGTTTGTCCTCTGTATTAAAAAGGACAGTCTGATAAGATGTTCTATAGCTTAGTTTCTCTTCCATATTGTCTCAAATGGTTATTTTAATTTGCTATGGTGCTTACATTTCTCTCACTTCCGCTCTCATTTTATCCTATTGTCTTTTCATCTCAGCCAGTTATATATATCTTTCTGTCCCTGTTTCATATAGTTTTTTTTTAAGGCTTTATTTATTTATTTTTCTGAGAGAGTCTCTCTCTGTTGCCCACGCTGGAGTGCAGTGGCATGATCTTGGCTCACTGCAACCTCCACCTCCCAGTTTCAAGCAATTCTCCTCCCTCAGCCTTGCTAGTAACTGGGATTACATGGGTGTGCCACCACGCCTGGCTAATTTTGTATTTTTAGTAGAGATGGGGTTTCGCCACATTGGCCAGGCTGGTCTCAAACTTCTGACCTCAGGTGATCTGCCCACCTTGGCCTCCCAAAGTGCTGGGATTACAGGCATGAGCCACTGTGCCTGGCCAAAGCTTTATTTTTTCGAGAGCAGTTTTAGATTCAGAGCAAAACTGAGAGGAAGGTATAGAAATATCCCATATACCCGCCTGCCCCCACACATGCATAACCTCCTTCCTTAGCAGCATCCTCTACCAGAGTGGCACATTTGTCACAACTGATGAATCTGTATTGACACATCATAATGATATAGTTTCCATGTGGAATAATTCTTGGAAGTTAGTTTTAGATCTTGCTCTTCAGAGTAGCCTCCATTGCCTTGTGGCATATTATTTTTTTCATAGGCATCAGGTTATTTTTTTTCCATTAATTCTTCCTCATAGTAGGAGGTATCTCTAGAGCTAGTGTAGTCAAAGGCAGGAATGTGTAGGTTGCTTTTGGCTCCACTCCCTGTCCATATGGAGGAATTCCTTTTTCTGAGCTGTAGTTTCAAATGTAGCACCTGTTGGGCAAATAGCTCAGGCCAGTGTGCAAGGCTGACATGTGACCTTCCTTTACTTCCTCTGTTTCAAACTACTCTCCAGGCCTGGCTCAGTGGCTAAAGCCTATAATCCCAGCACTTTGGGAGGCTGTGGTGGGAGGATCGCCTGAGGCCAGGAGTTCTAGATGAGCCTGAGCAATATAGCAATAGCAAGATCCCATTTTACAAAAAACTTTTAACAATAGCCAGGCGTGGTGGTACGTACCTGTAGTCTCAGGTACTTGGGAGGCTGAGGCAGGAGGATCACTTGAACCCAGGAGTTCAAGGTTGCAGCGAGCTGTGATTGTGCCATTGCACTCCAGCCCGGGTGACAGAGGGAGATCCTATCTCAAAAACAACATGAAACACAACAAAAACACAAAAACTACTCTCTCCTGCAATGCTCTGCTGCCAAGGTTCTTCCCCTTGGCATGTACTTGGCCTTGGGGCATGTACTTCCCAGGATGCTGCACTGCAGGACTCCCCTACTGTCTGCTTATCTTATTTGGGAGCTACAAGCTTTGGAACTGGATTTGAAAGATGAGGATGAGGAATCATAAAGAGTGTGTCTTGAAAAGTAGCGTGTGTAAAACAGAGAGACGGCTCCTGATCTTAGTTGGTACAAGCCCAGAGTCTGATCCAGCGCGAGCCTCTTTTTGTTTGGGTGGGCAGAGGTATTCTTTCTTTGAGATCTTTCATGAGGGAAAGCACAGGAGACCGGTCTTTCTGAGGCTGACTCTGTGTACCTTAGAGCTGCTGAACCTCTCCTCCTAGCTTCAGACAATAGATTGTGTATCAGTCTAGGTGATGTTCAATATTTCCCCTTTTTTTGTGTGTGCATTTTTGTATGTATTCAGTGTGAAGTTAGGAGAGCCTGTGTCAGGGACTACCAGCCATATGTCATCTTCTTTTGTGTACTGGAATTGTATAAATATTTCTTTTCCATTCCGGCTTACATTTTTGTAGTCTGATGGCTGCACCTTTAAAATCTATCATTGGTTTGTTGTTTTTGTCTCCTGAAGTTTTTTTTTTCCTCTTGTGCAAACTCATCATGTTTACGTCTCAATAATCCAGGTGATAAATTATGCAATTTATCTCTTGGCAAATGTCTTTCAGGGATAAACTAAAGTTTTTGCTGCAATCTCCTTGGCACTTCATATGTAGATGATATACCTTGACTAATATACAAATCACCTGAAGTAGTTACCCACTAGGAAGGGAGGGGTTCCAGCAGTTATTTATATGACAGACTCAGTTCTCTCTGGTGTAACTGCTAAGACAAAACACATGACCTGCCTTTGGAAACATGAAGGAACCCTGTGTCTTCGCTGCCCTTGCTTTAGCAGCCTTTGCTTGGTCAACTTCTGGTGAGTTTCACATCTCAGCACTGTGCTCAGCTTTTATGTTGGCTATATAAAAAATTAGATTGCTAAACATAGAAGAAAATGTTGTGGACATATTTATTACTCAGTGGATAAAATTGCAGGCTCTGGAGTCAGACTGCCTGGATTTAATCTTGAATTCCATTTGTTTTTATTAAACAAATTGAAATGCTTTCTGGAACAAGGCAAGTTAAAAATAAAAAGGGGGAAATTAACTTTTGTATGTTCTGTATCTGGTCACCATCATGAGCTTTTTGTTGTTGTTTTTAAAGACATCTAATAGTTTCTGAGAGAGAGTGAGTACTCATTGAAAGCATAGACTTCGGAGTAAGACAAATATGGGTTCAAATCCGGTGCCTGCCACTTACATCTGTCATTTGGGGCACATCACTTCAGCTCTCTGAAACAGTTTTGTCACGTCTTGCTTTCCTTGTGTAATTATTGTGAGGAATAAGAGTGATAGTACATCATATTGTACATTTGATGCAGGAAGCCCCTATAACTATTGGTTGCTGTAGTTATTATTAATTATCTTGGATTTTCTACATGGTAAAACTTCTTGTCTGCATATAATAATATCTTTGAAGGATTATTTCTGGCATATATCTTAATACACTGACTTGAACTTCCACAAGTTCTTTAAAACTATTTTATTTTAATTATCCTTATTTTATTCTTAATTTTAATTAGAAAAACCTTCAGATTTTACCGTAAGGTGTTAACATTTGTATAAGATGGATATTTTTTAAATCAGAGAAGTTAGATTGGTATCTACTTTTTTTAGTGTAATAAACTTGTTACATTTTAAATATGTTAAATGGGTAATGTTCTCTTTCTGTGCTCTTTCCTCCTTTCTTCTTTCCTTTCTTTCTTTCCTTTTTTTTTTTTTATTGAGATGGAGTCCGTTCTGTTGCCCAGGCTGGATGCAGTGGCGTTTTCTTGGCTCACTGCAACCTGAGCCGTCTGGGTTCAAGCGATTCTCCTGCCTCAGCCTCTTGAGTAGCTGGGATTACAGGCTCGCGCCACCATGCCCGGCTAATTTTATTTTTATTTTTTTATTTTTAGTAGAGACAGGGTTTCACTGTGTTAGCCAGGATGGTCTCAACCTCCTGACCTCGTGATCCACCTGCCTTGACCTCCCAAAAGTGCTGAGATTACAGGCATGAGCCACCACACCCGGCCTTTTTCTATGCTCTCTTCTTTGAAGGTTTGAAATACCTACTAAGTCATTTGGGTCTCTTCTGAAGTTATTTCTTTCAGAACCTTTATTTTATTCAATTATAGGCTTTTTAAAACATAAAAAAACCAAAATTATCCATTTGAAGTTTCAAAACCTATTTAAGAGTTGACATGTAGTATTTCACTTACACAGTTTTTTAAAGTTTTCAAACTGTTTTATCTCTTTCCTTTGTTTTTTCATTTTTTCTTTTGAGAAAAAGTCTCACTCTGTCGCCCAGGCTGGAGTGCAGTGGTGCTATCTTGACTCACTGCAACCCCTACCTCCCAGGTTCAAGGAATTCTCGTGCCTCAGCCTCCTGAGTAGCTGGGATTACAGGCATCCGCCACTATGCCCAGCTAATTTTTGTATTTTTAGTAGAGACGGGGTTTCACCATGTTGGTCAGGCTGTTCTCAAACTCCTGACCTCAGGTGATCCACCCACCTCAGCCTCCCAAAGTGCTAGGATTACAGGTGTGAGCCTCTGCATCTGGCCTCTTTCCTCTGTTTTAAAAATTAGTTTTCTTTTTTCTTGATCAGTTGCTTATTTTATAGTATCATTTTTTTTTCTCAAAAGCACCAGATTTTAAATTTTATTTCATGTTTAATTCTACAGGTTTTCTCTTTTCTGATTCATTATCCTTTTAAAAACAACTTGAGATATAACTTACATACACCAAAAAATTCACCATTTTAGGCCGGGCACGGTGGCTCATGCCTGTATCCTAGCACTTTGGGAGGCTGAGGCAGGCGGATTGTCTGAGCTCAGGAGTTCAGCCTGGGCAACAGGCGAAATCCTGTCTCTACTAAAAATATAAAAAATTAGCTGGGTGTGGTGGTGCACGTCTGTAATTCCAGTTACTTGGGAGGCTGAGGCAGGAGAATCACTTGAGCCTGGGAGGTAGAGGTTGCAGTGAGCCAAAATCATGTCACTGCACTCCAGATGGGGCGACAGAGTGAAGCTCTGTTTAAAAAAAAAAAAAAATTCACCATTTGAAAGTGTCTAATGATTTTTAGCATCTTCCCAGAATTGTGCAACCATCTGATACCTCACTTTTTTTACTTTTGCTTTATTGTTTTCTCCTTTCTTTGAGGTCGGTTTTGTTCCTGTTCTTACTTGTTGGGCTAATACTTTATTGTTATTTCTTTTAAAATAATGAAATAAAGTTTGTGCATTTATCCCCTTAACATAGTTTTGGCTACAGCCAATCAATTTTGTTATATACTTTACTTAATTTTGATAGCATTTTAAATTAGTCTGTATAGAAAAGCTTAGTACGGGCAGGATGTAGGGGCTCACACCTGTAATCATAACACTGTGGGAGACAGAGGTGGGATGATCACTTGAGGACAGGAGTTCAAGACCAGCCTGGGCAACATAGCGAGACCCTATCGCTACAAATAGAAAAAAATTAAAACATTAAAAATTAAAAACATTTTTGAAAAGAAAAGCTTAATACAGAAGTATAAAAAAGTATAGAACAGGCCAGGTGCAGTGGCTCACACCTGTAATCCCAGCACTTTGGGAGGCTGAGGTGAGCGAATCGCCTGAGGTCGGGAGTTTGAGACCAGCCTGGTCAACACGGTGAAACCCTGTCTCAAATAAAAATATAAAATTAGTTGGGTGCAGTGGTATGCGCCTGTAATCCCAGCTACTTGGGAGGCTGAGGCACCAGAATCGCTTGAACCTGGGAGGTGGAGATTGCAGTGGGCTGAGATCACGCCACTGCACTCCAGCCTGGGTGACACAGCAAGACTGTCTCCAAAAAAAAAAAAAAAGTATAAAACAGCTCAAAGAAAAAAATTTAAAGTACCTGTAATCCAGTTATAAGTACATTTATATTTTGGCTTATTTCCTTTCAACCACTGTGTGTTTTTTTTTTTTTGCACATATAATTTAAAATGTATACCCAGAAATAAATATTTTACCAGCAGGTTCATAGTGTGTTTTTTTTTTTTTAAAGAAGCTTTATTTATATTATGTTTAATTGCATAGATTCTCATTTAATTTAACATTACTTAATTATTGTGAATGTTCTCCATGTCTTCAAAAACAACTTTTTGAGGCCGGGTGCAGTAGCTCATGTCTGTAATCCCAGTCATGGGTGGCTGAGGCGGGTGGATCGCTTGAGTCTAGGAGTTCGAGACCAGCCTGGCCAACATGGAAACCCTCTCTCTACAAAAAATACAAAAAATTAGCTGGGCATAGTGGCACATGCCTGTGGTCCCAGCTACTCAGGAAGCTTGAACTCAGGAAGTTGAGGCTGCAGTGAACCTTGATTGTACCACTGCACTTCAGCCTGGGTGACAAGAGTAAGCCCCTGTCTCAAAAAACAATAAATAAATAAATAGATAAACATTGGAATTCATAGCTCAATTTTAAAATTGGCTTCTAAATAATAATACCTTATATTAATAGTAATGTGTCCCATTCACTTACACTGGTGTACACTTGGAAAATAACTGGGACGTGGCCTTGCTCAAATAAGCACTGCAAAGGTTAGAAAGTATTAGGTGTTATCGTTGAAGCATGGGGAATACCTTTTTCAAATTTAACTGGTGAAGATGAACTACTGGCCAATTTTATGTTTTCAAATTGTAGAATAAATATGTACGTGTGTATGTATTTACATATTCAGCCTTATATTGTTTAGTTCAGTATCTATTCAAAAACTATCTTAACTAAAATATTCTTACATTCTATCCCAATTCTTAAGTAGAACCCATCACTTCTTGACTTAATTTTATGTATGTATGCATGTATATGCATTTGCATATTGTCTGTCTACCCTAGTCAGTTTTCTTGTATGTCTGTGTCTGGCTTGGTGTCATGGTAAACTGGCCTCACGTAATTAATTAGAAAGTGTTCCCGCCTCTTGCATTTGTTTTTGGAAGAGTTTTGAAGGTTCGGCAGGCATGTAAAAATAGATACTGTATGATTGATTCCATTTATTTGATGATAAACATGAGACAAAACTAATATATGGTGTTAGCAATTAGGAGGGGTTGTGGAGTGGGCTTCTGGGATACCTGTAATGTCCTCTTTCTTGACCTAGGTGGTGATGACACGATGTTTTCACTTTCTTACATAAATTTTGGTCTGGATACACCTGATCACTGTTTCTGAATGTATGTTACACATCAATAAAAAGCAGCGCCATGCTAAGGGCAAGGCAGGAGAAGTGGATAGCCCCCAGTGCAGGCAATAAAGGGGTACACTGTAGTAAATTTTAAAACAATAATAAAACAGGCTAAAGAAATTCTTTAAGGCTTTCATCTGTAATATCTGTTTGTACTTTAATTTTTAAAAGGAAAAGGGTTTTTTTTTTTAAATTTGTGGAAATATAATGAAAGGCAATTTATATTCAGTATACTTTATGAATTAATAGCTTACTTTGTACTATGGAGTATCTTTATGCTGTCAATTAGATTTCATTTAATAACCTTTGGGGAGTTGTATTAGACAAGATGGCTGTGTATAATTTGAGTTGAGAAACAGATTCACCTTCAGCCTAGAGCACAGATTGGCCTTGGAGTTAATTTAATTAATGAATTGTTCTTACCTGTTTCTGGGGGCAACTACTTAGCTGCCCCTATATGATTCTAGGATGATAAATAAAGGAACAGAGAGGCTGGGCATGGTGGCTCATGTCTGCAATCCCAGCACTTTGTGAGGCCAAGGTGGGCAGATCACCTGAGATCAGGAGTTTGAGACCAACCTGGCCAACATGGTGAAATCCTGCCTCTACTAAAAATTCAAAAGTTAGCCGGGCATGGTGGTAGGCACCTGTAGTCTCAGCCACTTGGGAGGCTGAAGCAGGAGAATCGCTTGAACCGGGAGACGGAGGTTGCAGTGAGCCGAGATCAAGTCACTGCACTCCAGCCTGGGTGACAAAGCGAGATTTTGAGACAAATCTCAAAAATAAATAAATAAATAAATAAATACACAAACCGTGACAGTATTGGGGGGCAGCATCATGATACGGGAGCAAAGCAGTCCTATGAACTGCTGTCTTCTCCCCTGGCTTAACATCATATGTTAAGTTGTTATAGCCAATGGGTTAAGTGAATGCAAGTTTTAAAATGTTGCAGGCAACCTTCATTCTCGTGACCTAGTGTTTCCAGAGAAGGCAGCCTGTTGGTCAGGGGGCTAATAGTTTAACCTCCCTTTTCATCTATTGGGAGGATCAATCTGAATAAGTGAGATGGGGAGAACTTGAGGTTGTATGTCAGACCCTTCTGAGCATTCTCTTTTTGAGCAGGCTGTCCTCAGTTTTCTACATGATCTGTACTTAACAGAGCATTTCTAACCTGTGATGGGAGGATGCAGGATCAATCCATGGGTGAAAGGACTATGTGAATAGATTGAATATAGAGGTAGAGTGATTAGAAAGCACACTTGGGTGTTGATTCAAGCTACAGTCTCCAGTATAGCTCCACTAATTCCACAGCTGATATTTTGATTTCCATCTTTCTGATTCCAGTGTCTTTTTGTTCTCATTTGGTTTTAGAACTCAGAGAAATTGACAAAGGAGTGATTATCATCCCTAATACTCCAGTAGTTGTGTTTAGGTCTGTTTATTTTATTTGTATTTTTGAGACAGGGTCTCCCTCTGTCACCCAGGCTGGAGTGCAGTGGCGTGATCTCGGCTCACTGCAGCCTCCACCTCCCAGGCTCAAGTGATCCTCTCACCTCAGCCTCCCAAGTAGCTGGGACTACAGACACCAACCACCACGCCCAGCTAATTTTTGTATTGTTTGTAGAGACAGGGTTTCTCCATGTTGCCCAGGCTGGTCTTGAACTCCTGGGCTCAAGTGAACCGCCCGCCTTGGCCTCCCAAAGTGCTGGAATTACACGCATGAGCCACCACGCCCAGCCTTGGCCTCACAAAGTGCTCAGATATAGAAGGTCTGTTTATAATGAATATTTATAGTTTAGTAGTATTTTTAACCTAATCTGAAAGTTAGCCTTTTATTTGGAGAGTACAAACCATTTACATTTATAGTCACAATTGATGTGTGTTTGACTGTTATTCTGTCAATATGATTTATGCTTTTACATGCCACTTAATGCATTTAAAGTCATTTTGGTCAAATAGGTCTAATTGGTGGCAAGTCTGTCCTGCTGATTAATTAATTCTGTGTGTGGTCCTTCACTGCCAAGCATTAAGGTCATTTGCTTGAATAACATCTTATAGGTGCTGTTCCAGAATTCAAAGAAGAGAAACCGCAGCCGCAACCAAAACCACGTTCTGGAGCTGTGGAAAAAACATTTAGAATTGTTAAGGATTCTCTCAGTGATGATATTGTTAAAGCCACTCAAGCAATCTATCTGTTTGAACTCTCCGGTAAGGACTGCATCTGGTAATCTGAAGTTTTTATGAAACAAAACGGGGTGTTTCCTTTGGAAGAAAATCAGCCTCCAACAGTGATGCCCTGGATAGTTGGCTGCATTCAAGACCCTTACTCTTGAATATAGACATTCAAGAACAGCACCTACAACTATTAATTTGTTTTTGTTGTTGTCTCTTTGAGATGGAGTCTTTGTCACCCAGGCTGGAGAGCAATGGCATGATCATGGCTCACTTCAGCCTCGACCTACTGGGCTCAAGTGATCCTCCGACTTCAGCCTCCCAATGATTTTTATTTCTAGATTAAGATCAGTGCGTACGGACACATGTAAAGTAAATTTTATTACAAATATTCCCAGTGTTATATAACTCTGGCATATTTGAGAGAAAATCCTGCTTAGAAGGGCATATGGATCATGACAGGTAATATGATACAGTAATTTATCAACTATAGGCACCTTGCCACTTTTATCTTTGACATTAACAGGTCAGTCTGAAAGCAGTCAGCTTTTTTTACGTTTCTGTTTTTTAAAATTTATTTTTTTTTTTGAGACGGAGTCTCGCTTTGTTGCCCAGGCTGGAGTGCAGTGGTGTGATCTGGGCTCACTGCAACCTCTGCCTCCTGGGTTCAAGCGATTCTCCTGCTTCTCAGCCTTCCAAGTAGCTGGGATTAAAGGCGCCCACCATCACACATGGCTATTTTTTGTATTTTTAGTAGAGGTGGGGTTTTGCCATGTTGCCCAGGCTGGTCTTAAACTCCTAGCCTCAAGCGATCCTCCTGCCTCAGCCTCCTCCCAAAGTGCTGAGATTGCACGTGTGAGCCATTGTGCCCGGATGATAGTTAGCTTTTAAAAACCAATTAATATTGTTCTTCTCCATATAAAATTTACCCATGTTAATAACAGTTTAAGAACTAGCTGCCAGGGATGGTGGCATGCAGCTGTAATTGCAGCTACTCAGGAGGCTGAGGCTGGAGGATCACTTGAGCCCAAGAGTTCAAGACTGTAGTACACTGTGATCGCATCTGTGAATAACCACTGCACTCCAGCCTGGACCACACAGTGAGACGCATCTCAAACAAATAAAAGTAAGAAACAGATAAAATTTATGTTACAAAAAAGCTACCTCACATTATACACAAACGTTTTTATTCTTCGTCCTCTCTGCTTTATCTTAATCCATCTTGCCTTCCTGTTCTTACTTCCTTGCCATCCTTGGGATCCATCATCCATGGCTTTAGTCACTCTCTTGCTTGTGTCCTAAACTTGCTGGACCCTTTGTGCTTGTGCCATCACCTGTCAAAAGACTAGTCCTGGCTGAGTCAAACTCTCTGGCTGCTCCACAGTTGCATCCAGGCTGCTAAGTTTTGAGGGAGGAAAGGAAAAAAAATCACACCGCCTGGGTGGATCTGTACCAGCAGAAATTGACTACTGCCCCACTTCAGCTGAGGTTTAAGCAACACTTCAGAATTCTGTATTTTCATGGTCAGCTTACTGCTGCATTTTCCACAGTGACTATTTTAAACTTTCTCAGTGTTCCTGAAATCTCCCATATTTCCCCTCACCTCTTCCCTGCCAGTGTCAGCAGATAATTCCACTTGCTCTTTGACAGAGGTAGAAGACTGCAGACATAAATTCCTTCAGCTTCCTGCCATCAGATATCAAATCAACCATGATAGGCATCATCCTCGCCTCCTTCCCTCTTAGTAGAATGGAGCTCAGCTCCCCATCAGTGCATCTCAAGCTCTAATGTCTATACCAAGTACCTGGGATCTTCCTAAGATGCAAAATAATGATTCAGTAGGTCTGGAGTGGAGTCTGAGATTCTGTATTTCTGACAGGTAATGACAGTATTGCAGTCCATGGATCATACTTGGAAGCAAAGTTCTAGATCCCATTTTCCCTGGCCTTCTCAAGAATTTTGTGTTGTTAATTGTACTTTGTCCTCAATCTGTTCATCTTGCAGCCTCCTTCCTAATGGTATTTTAATGTTCTCAATTCTTTTCTAACTTTAAAACAGAACCCAATGACAATAACAAACCACGCACCCCATCTTTTTTCTCCTTTTCAGAGCCAGACTGATTTTCATCTACAACTTACTCCCCTGAACACACCCTGCTGATACCATTTGTTTCCATTTCACAGAATTGGTTTTCACCAAGGTCCTTGATGACTTCCATGTCACCAGTGGGCATGTGTCATTCCTCCCTTGTGACCACACTGCAGCATTTGATATTGCTGACCACACTTTCCTTGTGGAAATGCTCCTTCCCCGGTCCTTCATTGTAACCTCCTTGCTTTCCTTCCCTGCCTGTGATCATAGCTTGTCAGTCTCCCTTGCTGGCTGCTTCTCCTCTGTCCTTCCCTTAAGCAGTGTTCTTCACGTCACTGTCTCAGCACTCTTGACACTCTACTTCTGACACTTTCTCTAGGAAACCCCAACCATTCACGTGGCTTCAGTGACCATATGAACCGATTGATTATGTGTCCCTGTTTCTAGCTTAGCCAGACTTCATCTGACATTTTCAGTTAACTATCACAAAGATGTCTCAGCCTGAAAATGTCCAAAACAACCATTCCCAGGACCTACCTTTGCAACCACCCATTAAATCTGCTGAGTGTCTGGCTTACTGTGTCTCTTGGGCGCTGTCAATCCACACCCTCTCTCTGCATGCTTCCTTGCCATGCCTCGAAAAATTGAGGAAATTCCTGGGTGGCTCATGCCTATTATCCCAGCACTTCGGGAGGCTGAGGTGGGCAGATCACCAGAGGTCAAGACCAGCTTGGCCAGCATGGCAAAACCTCATCTCTACTAAAAAATATAAAAATTAGCCGGGCTTGGTGGTGTGCGCCTGTAGTCCCAGCTACTTGGGAGGAGGCTGAGGCAGGAGAATTGCTTGAACACTGGAGACGGAGGTTGCAGTGAGCCCAGATCGCATCACTGCACTCCAGCCTGGGCAACAGAGCGAGACTCTGACTCAAAAAACGAAAGAAAGGAAAAAGAAAAATGGAGGAAATCAAGCACTTTCTGCTCAGATCCAGGCAAGTGGATGCCATATCTGTCAAGATCAAGAAAAATAAAGTTCACAGCAGCAGGATTATACTTTGGTTGTCACAGACAAAGAGAAGGCAGAGAAACTGAAGCAGTCCCTGCCCCCTGGTTTGACAGTGAAGGAGCTGAGATGAACCAGACATACTGGTTTGAGCTGTATTAAAATTTTAAACGATGCCTGTAATCCCAGCACTCTGGGAGGCCGATCACTTGAGCTCAGGAGTTTGAGACCAGGCTGGGTAACATAGTGAGACCCTGTCTCTACAAAAATAAAAATAAAAAATTAGCTGGACATGGTGATGTATGCCTGTAGTCCCAGCTACTTGGGAGACTGAGACAGGAAGGCTGCTTAAGCCCAGAAGGTCGAGGCTGCAGTGAGTGGTGATCATGCCACTTCCCTCTAGCCTGGGCAACACAGCAAGACCTGTCTTAAAAAATTAAAAATAAAGCAATCTGTTGTTCTTCAGTAGTCTTCTTCCACTTAAAAAACAAATCCACCCAAGCCAAGAACTAGCAGATCATTCCTATGTACCCTCCCCACCTTTTCCTCTTCATATGCAGTTACCTAGTCTTATGGTTCTGCCTTGAAATTCTCTCTCAAATGTACCCACTTTTCTCCATGCCTCTGCCACGCTCCCAGTCCAGGCATGCACCCTCAAGCTCCTGAACTATCCCAACACCATCCTTACTAGCCCTCTCCATTCTTTTGATTTCTCTCCATGTATTATCTACACTGCAGGTAGGGCCATACGCAAACCTTACCATATGACACATCCTGTAGGATGAAGTCATTCAATCTTTTACATGACTGGCTGTGCTCAGACCTAGACTGCCTCACAAGCTCATCCAACACCCATCTACCTTCTAGTACCACTGTGTTTTTTTCAGTTCCTCACATATGCTGCACTCTTGATTCTGGCTTTTCTGCATATGCTGTTCCCATTGCCTGAAATACTTTCCCTCTACCATGTCCATCCAGCTAATTCTTACTTAACTTTCAAATCTCAGCTTCAACTGAGCTTTCCTGACCCTTTTTGAAAATTTAATTTTGCATTGCAGTAAAAGATACATAAAATTGTAACCATTTCTTTTGTTCTTTTTTTTTCTTTTGAGACGGAGTTTCACTCTTGTTGCCCAAGCTGGAGTGCAATGGCGTGATCTTGGCTTACTGCAACCTCTGCCTCCCGGGTTCAAACAATTTTCTTGCCTCAGCCTCCCAAGTAGCTGGGATTACAGGTGCTCCCCACCACACCTGGCTAATTTTTTGTATTGTTAGTAGAAACAGGGTTTCACCATGTTGGCCAGGCTGGTCTCGAACTCCTGACCTCAGGTGATCTGCCCACTTTGGCCTCCCAAAGTGCTAGGATTACAGGTGTGAGTCACCATGCCCGGCCTATTTTAACCACTTCTAAGTGTACAGCTTAGTAGCATTAAATGCATTCACATTGTTTTATAACAGTCATCACCAGCCAGGTGCAGTGGCTCACGCCTGTAATCCCAGCACTTTGAGAGGCTGAGGCAGGCGGATCACCAGGTCAGGAGATCGAGACCATCCTGGCTAACACGGTGAAAACCCGTCTCTACAAAAAATACAAAAAATTAGCTGGGCACAGTGGCAGGCGCCTGTAGTCCCAGCTACTTGGGAGGCTGGGGCAGGAGAATGACGTGAACCCAGGAGGCGGAGCTTGCAGTGAGCCGAGATTGAGCCACTGCACTCCAGCCTGGGTGACAGAGCAAGACTCCATCTCCAAAAAAGAAAAAAAGGAAACAAAACAAAACAAAAAACAATCATCACCATCTATCTCCAGAACTTTTTCATCATTCCAAGTGAAACTCTATACCTATTAAACAGTAACTCCCATTCCCCCATCCCCCAGTCCCTAGGAACCACTATTCTACTTTCTGTCTTTATGAGTTTTCTTACTCCGGGTATTTTGACTCTTTAATATGCTCCCACATCACCCTCTACTTCCTCTTTTGTGAGTAGAACCATTTTTTTTTTTTTTTTTTTTTTAATTGAAGAGTCTTCAGAGCCTAGCAGAGTACCTGGACATGCTTAATAAATATTTGCTGAATTTGACTGATGGAGGTCTGGGGATTTTAACTTGGGAAACAGCATTTTGTAAGATTATTCTAATTGAAGTAATTATTAAATTTAAGAAGAACAGGGCTCCTATAACATTGATTTCCATATGTTTATCTCTCTAGGTGAAGATGGTGGCACGTGGTTTCTTGATCTGAAAAGCAAGGGTGGGAATGTCGGATATGGAGAGCCTTCTGATCAGGCAGATGTGGTGATGAGTATGTCTACTGATGACTTTGTAAAAATGTTTTCAGGTGAGTTTTCCAGTTTATTAGTTTACCTTATTGTTCAGCGAAAATTTAGTTCTGACATTTTGCTTTATCCGTTCCCAAATAATCAAGACTTGTAGATGTTGGCAGCAGTGGAATCTTAGTTTTGGGAAGGCTGTTCTTACTGTTGCCTCTATTGCCACTTCTCCCTCCTCTCACAGGTGGAAGGCAGATGTCAGAATCATTTTCTTCCATTACTGAGAAGCCAGTAATGTTGGGAACAGAGAGATAATTCAAAGGGACTCCTGAGTGGGCTTCAACATATTAGCTGGCCTAAGGTATTATGTTTCCAATAACACCCCAGTCACTGGAGGCACTGAACTCAGTAGCAGCAATTCGCTTATCAAGAGTAAGGTCGTGCTTCCATCCTGCCAGCTGTTTGAATAGGAAACACATACCAGCCCTCGGCCATGGCCTAGTAACCCTGCTTTCTGTGGAGTCCCAAACCCAGAGAACCTTTTGTGTGATTTTTCTATTCTGTCCATTTACCTCTAACTGTGCCAGAAAATTAAGGATAATTTTCTCTTTTCTACTCTTAGAAAACTACTCCAAATGATAAGTTAATTAACTCAAATTCTAAAAAACTAGAAGCAGCACTTGAAACTAAGCATAACATTCTGATCTAAAGAGTCTTTCATGGAATGAATTATAAATGTTATTCAGACTTCGTTCTGTTTTAATCTTTCTAAACAGGAACATGGTGTATTCTGTGCCCTCTAAGTCTTTCTTTCCAGTTCTAATTCAGGATGCTAATTGCCTACATTCCATCTGAGCCAATCTGTATACAGTGTACTAATGATCAACATTTCTTCAACTTTTCCCTTTTTTTAAAGTAGTGTTAAATGTTCATATGAAAATTAGAAAAGATAGGCCAGGCATGGTGGCTCATGCCTGTAATCCCAACACTTTGGGAGGCCAAGGTGGGAGGATCACTTGCGCCCAGGAGTTTGAGACCAGCCTGGGCAACATGGGGAAACCATGTCTCTACAGAAAATACAAAAATTGGTTGGGTGTGCTGGTGCGCACCTGTAGTCCCCAGCTACTCCAGTGGTTAAGGTAGGAGGATTGCCTGAGCCCAGGAGGTGGAGGCTGCAGTAAGTTGAGATAAGACCACTGCACTCCAGCCTGGGCGGCAGAATGAGACCCTGTCTCAAAAAAAGAGAAAGTATACCTAAGAAAAAAGAAAATAAAATTATTTTTACCATACCACTGAAAGATGACCATAATATACATATGTATGATGCTAAACCATAACCAAACCAAAATATGGTTTAGCATCTATATATGTATATTATGCTCATCTTATTATGGCTTGCATAATTTGGTTTAGTATCATACATATGTGTATTTGTGTGTGTGAGTGTATATAAATATACATGTGTGCTTATAAAAACAGGATCATACCATTACTACTGTTTGGCAATCTTTTTCACTTAATACACTATAACATCTTTTCAATGTTTATCAGTGGTTTTCCCTTTAAGGATTTTTTTTTTTTTTTTTTTTTTTTTGAGATGTAGTTTAGCTCTTGTTGCCCAGGCTGGAGTGCAATGGTGCAACCTTGGCTCACTGAAACCTCTGCCTCCAGGTTCAAGTGATTCTTCTGCCTCAGCCTCCAGAGTTGCTGGGATTACAGGTGCCCACCACCATGCCTGGCTAATTTTTTGTATTTGTAGTAAAGACAGGGTTTCACCATGTTGGCCAGGCTGGTCTCAAATTCCTGACCTCAGGTGATCCACTCACCTTGGCCTCCCCAAGTGCTGGCATTACAAGCGTGAGCCACCATGCCTGGCCCCTTTAATGATTTTTAATAGTTTAGTGTTTCAACAACTATCTCTCCATAGAGCTTAAACACAGTTCTTTGGACACATTTAATAAATGCTCAATGAATTGGTGAACTGGTTTCTTATAAGTATTGAACATGAAGACCATTTAAAATAAAAATTTATTGTCAACTTCTAAATGGAAATAACAGTAATTATGTATGATTTATTTATTATATGATTGCTATAGGTTAAGCAATACTCCCAACAGTCCTTTCCAATAAAATATGTTCTCCATTTTATAGCAGTAAGTACTGAGGCTTTGATAAATTAAATAATAAGCCCAAGGTCAGCTGATGAATGAGAAAATAGAGCTAGGATTTGAATCCAAGCTAACTCCAAAGCTTATGCTAGTCTGCCCTCCAAAGGTGAAGAAATCAAGTGACTTCTTTCTTTAATTTACATTTCACTTATGTAGCATACACTTGAAATAAAAGGCTTTTTATTGGTATCTTTCTTTGAATGTGGTCTTGAGTTCACTGGATGAGGTCCGTCAGTTATATGAATTATTTAAAAAAAACAGTTATTCTTATCAAGTATATTTTATAGGTATGGTTTAGATCGGGAGCAAGTGAGTTTGCTTGTGCTTCTTATGTCCTTTTATTCTGTTTTTCCCGTCTGCTTTCCTCTAAATGGGCACAATTTAGACTTTATATCCTAAGAATTCTCTTTGATGAAACCATAGCCATTTCTATGCCTAGTTTATATAGTGGATACATCATAAATATAAAATTTAGGCCAGGCATGGTGGCTCATGCCTGTAATCCCAGCACTTTGGGAGGCCAAGGCAGATGGATGCCTTGAGGTCAGGAGTTTGAGACCAGCCTGGCCTACAGGGCGAAACCCTGTCTCTACCAAAAATACAAAAATTAGCCGGGTGTGGTGGCACATGCCTGTAACTCCAGCTCCTTGGGAGGCTGAGGCACAAGAATAGGCTGAACCTTGGAAGCAGAGGTTGCAGTGAGCTGAGATCAAGCCACTGCACTCCAGCCTGGGTGACTGACTGACACTCTGTCTCAAAAAAAAAAAAAAAAAAAAGCAACTAGTAACCAACTAATCGGAATCTCTCCTTTTGGCCAATAGAGGCCACTATATGGTGGAGCAGTATGATAGAAATAAAGTAAATTGAGCAGTATTACTTTACTTGAGGAGGGGTGTGTGTGTGTGTGTGTGTGTGTGTGTATAAAACATTGAGCTTACTAGCTTTTTAAAAAATCTTTTGTTAAAACAGTATTGTTGAGGTCTAATTCACATGCAATAAAATTTACCATCCTAAGTATAAATGATTTTTAATAAATTTATAGTTGCACAGCCATAACTACAGTCCAGTTATGGACTGTATGTTATGAGAACATTTCATCACACCAAAAAATTCTCTCATGTCTCTTTGCAGTCGATCCTATTTCCACTCCCAACCCCCTAGCCAGCCAAATACTAATTTCCTCTCTGTCTCTATAAATTTGCTATTTCTGGACATTTTATATATATGGAATAAAACAGTGTATAGTCTTTTGCATCTAGGTCCTTTTACTTAGCATAGGCTTTTGATATTCATTCATATATATGTTGTAGCTGGTATCAGTAGTTCGGTTCCTTTTTATTGCTGAATAGTATTCCATTGTATGGATATACCACATGTTGTTTATTCACTCACCAGCTGATGGACACTTGGATTGTTTCAAGTTTTTGGCTATTATGAATATTGCTGCTATGAACATTCTCATACATGTATCAGTATGGATATTTGTTTTCATTTTTCTTGGGTAGATTTTTAAGAATGGAATTGCTAGGTCATATGGTAAGTTGACATTTAACTTTTTTTTTTTTTCACTTAAAATAAAATAGAGATAGGGTCTCGCTTTGTTACCCAGGCTGGTCTTGAACTTTTGGGCTAAAGCGATCCTCCCACCTCAGCTTTCCAAAGTCCTGGGATTACAGGTGAGAACCACTGTAAGCCAATATTTAACTTTGTAAGAACCTACCAAACTATTTGCTACAGTGCCTATACCATTTTTATAGTCCCATCAGCAGTGTATTAAGGTTTCATTTTCTCTACCTACTCACCAACACTTGTTGTCTTTTAAAAACATTTTTTTTAACTGCTCCTTGCAGAGCAGGGTCAACTCATAGGCAGTACACCCAGAGTTGGCTTGTTGTCTTTTTTATTATAGCCATTCTAGTAGGCGTGTAGTGGTATCTCATATGTTTGTTTATGTGTTTGTTTATTTTTTGAGACAGAGTCTTGCTCTGTCTCCCAGGCTGGAGTGCAGTGGCATGATCTTGGCTCGCTGCAACCTCCACCTCCTGGGTTCAAGCAATTCTCATGCCTCAGCCTCCCAAGAAGCTGGGATTACAGGCATGCACTACCACACCTAGGTAATTTTTGTATTTTTACTAGAGATGGGGTTTCACCATGTTGGCCAGGCTGCTCTCAAACTCCTGGCCTCAAGTGATCCACCCATCTCAGCCTCCCGAAGCGCTGGGATTATAGGCACGAGCCACCGTGCCTAGTGTTGTTTTAATTTGCATTTTCTTACTGATAATGATGTTAAACATATTTTCATGTGTTTAATAGCTATTTATATTGGGTGAATTGTCTATTCAGTCTTTGCTCATTTTAAAACTGAGTTGTCAGCCAGGCATGGTGGCTCATGCCTATACTTTCAACACTTTGGGGGGCCAAAGAAAGAGGATACTTGAGGCCAGGAGTATGAGACCAGCCTGAATAACATAGTGAGGCCCTGCTTCTAAACACACACACACACACACACACACACACAAAATAAAGTAAAATTGAGTCATCTTTTTAATATTGAGTTGTAAGATTCTTTATAAATTCTGGATGCATGTTCTTTATTGGATATGTGATTTGCAAATATTTTCTCCCAGTATGTGGCTTCTCTTTCCATTTTCTTAATAGTATATTTTGTATTACAAAAGTTTTTTGTTTTGATCAAGTTTAATCTATTATTTTTTCCTCTTATGGTTCATGCTTTTCCCACTAAATATTTTATTCTTTTTTACTATTGTGAATGAAATTATTGTTGTTAGTTTATTCCAAATTGCCTGTTTCTGGTATATAGACCTATACTTAATTTTTGTGTTTTGATTTTGTATCATTTGAATTAATTAGTGAAGCCATTTTGTAGCTGGGATTTTTTTGTAGGAATATTTTAAATTAACAATTCAATTTCTTGTTGTATGTCAATAGCTTTTTAAAAACAGCTTTATTGAGATATAATTCATATACCATACAGTTCACCCATTTAAAGTGTATTTTATTTTTTGAGACAGAGTCTCACTCTGTCAGCCCAGCTGGAGTGCAGTGGCGCAATCTTGGCTCACTGCAACATCTGCCTCCTGGGTTCAAGCAATTCTCCTGCCTTAGTCTCCCAGGTAGCTGAGATTACAGGAGCTCACTACCATGCCTGGCTAATTCTTGTATTTTTAGTAGAGACAGAATTTCACCAGGTTGGCCAGACTGGTCTCGAACTCCTGACCTCAGGCAATCTGCCTGCCTCGGCCTGCCAAAGTGCTGGGATTACAGGCGTGAGCCACCGCGCCTGGCCGCAATCGGCCGCAATTAGTCATTTTAAAGTGTACAGTTCAGTGACATTTAACATTCACAATGCTGTGCAAACACCACTTCTCCCTGGTTTCAAAATTTTTTCATCACTGCAGAAGAATACCTGTACCACATGTAAGTAAGCACTTCTCATTCTCACCTCCCCTGGCAACCACTAATCTGCTTTTTCTCTATTGATTTGCATATTCTGAATATTTTAAATAAATGGAATCATACAATATGTGATTTTTTGCATCTGACTTATTTTACTTAGTATAATGTTTTTGAGGTTCATCCAAGCTGTAGCATGTATCAGTACCTCATTTCTTTTTATGGCCGAATATTATTCCATTATATGGATTTGCCACAATTCATTTACCCATTTATCTTCTGATGGACAGGTAGGTTATTTCTGCTGTCTGGCTATTATGAATAATGCTTCAATAAACATTCATATACAAGTTTCTGTGTGGATATATGTTTTCCTTTCTCTTGGCTATCTACATGGGAGTAGAATTTCTAGGTCATAATATATGTTTAACTTCTCAAAGAATTGCCAAAAGGTGTTTCATAGTGGCTGCATCATTTACATTCCCACCACCAATGTACAAGGATTTCTATTTTTCCATATCCTAGCCCTTACCAACACTTCTTTTCTGGGTTTTTTTAGTATTTTGTTTTTTCATTATTGCCACCCTAGTGGATGTGAAATGGCATCTTGTTGTTTTGATTTGCATTTCTCTAATGACAAATGATATACATTTTTTCATGTGCTTATGGATCAAAGGTATTTCCTTGGAGAAATGTCCATTCAAGTCCTTTGCCATTTCAAAATTTGGTTATTTGTCTTTTATTATTCAGTTTTAAGAAATTATGGCCAGGCGCAGTGGCTCACACCTGTAATCCTAGCACTTTGGGAGGCCGAGGAGGGCAGATCACTTGAGGTCAGGAGTTCGAGACCAGCCTGGCCAACATGGTGAAACCCTGTCTCTACTAAAAATACAAAAATTAGCCAGGTATGGTGGCAGGCGCCTGTAATCCCATCTACTTAGGAAGCTGAGGCAGGAGAATTGCTTGAACCCAGGAGGCGGAGGTTGCAGTGAGCCAAGATCATGCCACTGCACTCTAGTCTGGGTGACAGAGAGACTCTTGTCTCAAAAAAAAAAAAAAAAAGAAAAATTCTTCATATATTTTCAGTTACGTTTCATCAGGAACATGATTTACAAATGCTTTTTCACATTTTTTGTGGGTTGTCTTTCACTTTCTTGATGATATATTTTGAAGCACATATGTTTTTAGTTTTAACATTCAACCTATGTTTTTTGGTTTTTACTTCCAGTGTCATATCTAAGAATCATTTGCCAAATCAAGGTCAGGAAGCTTTATCCCTATATTTTCTTCTAAGAGTTTTGAGTTTTACCTCTTACATTTAGGTTTATGATTCATTTTAAGTTAATTTTTGTAGATAGTAGGAGAGTCCAACTTCTTTCTTTTGTATGTGGATATCCAGTTATCCCAGCACCATTTGTGGAATAGACTGTTTTTTCCTGTGTTAAATGGTCTTGGCACCCTTGTTGAAGATCAGTTGACTACAGACACATGGGTTTAAACCCATAGATGTATAGGTACAGTTGATTACAGAATTACCAAATAACAATTTCTACTTGTAAATCTATACTCAAAAGAATTGAAAACAGGCACTCAAACAAATAAATGTACATGCATATTCACAGCAGCGCTATTCACAATAGGCAAAAGACGGAAACAACCCAAATGTCCATTAAGGGATACATGGATAAACAAAGAGTGGTATATACATACGATGAAATAGTAGTCAGCCATAAAAAGGAATGAAGTACTGACACATGCTATACCATGGGACATTATGCTAAATGAAAAAAGCCAGACACCAAAGATCACATACTGTCGAAATCCTTTTATATTAAATATCTAGAATGGGTGCATCCATAGACACAGAGAGCTGTTGGTGGTTGCCAGAGTCTGGAGGCAGGGGGAACTGCTAATGCTGAATCCCTGAGGGTTTCATTTTGGGATGATGAAAATGGGTTGAAACTAGATAGATACCACATGTGTTGCGTGGTGGTACATAACATTGTGGCTGGACTTAAATGCCACTGAATTATTTCTCTTCCTTTTCTTATAAGGGCACTAATCCCATCATTCTGGCTCCATCCTCATGATTTCACCTAAACCAAATTATTTTCCCAACGCCCCACTTCCTGAGACCATCCCACCGAGGGCAAGAGCTTCAAGATATGAAGTTTGTGGGGAATGCCAACATTCAGTCCATGACACTAAGCAGAGTCTTCCTGTACTCTTCCCACAGCTTCCTGATGCAGTTTTCTACATTGTCAAATGTATCAGCTCATGTCAGTCCATTTTTTCCCTGGAGCCCTTTGTCTTCATGTTATAATCCAGACCTGAAGCTCATTAAGCCTGCTACACAGCTGTTGTCCTAGAAATTTAACTCTCTCCTGCATTGAATCTCCTGTTTCCTGGATCCCATGTCTTCTTTCTTCCTTTACATCTTCATTTTGGTGGCACACATTCTCCAGTAGTTTCATGAGAAAGGATACCTTAGAGAAAATTTTTGTGTGTATCTGAAACCACTATTATTCTACCAACTCTCTTGATTGTTTGGGTAGAGATTTCTGGGTTGCAATTCATTTTCCCTCAGAATTTTGAGGCCATTGCTTTATCATCTTAAGATTATCGTTGAGAATTTGATGTTGTTGTTCTTAATCTTTTCTATCTACCCTTGTCCTTTCTGAAAGTTTTTGAAATCAGAGACATCTTTCTCTGTGGTGGTCTCATATTTCACAGTGATAAAAGGTAAATGTCTTCTGTCATTTTTTCAGCCCCTTGAAAAGTTCTTACGTTATTTCTTTGATAGTTCTCTCAGTTTTCTCTCTTCTGACTTTCTGGAGAAAAGATCATCTGATTTAATCATGCATTTCTCCTATTGCACATGTATTTGTATAATTCTTTTCACCTTCTAGGAGATCGACTCACCTTCTTTTTCCTTTCTATTGCATTTTAATTTTGTTGAGTAAAATTTTAATTTCTAAGAGCTCATCTTGTTTTCTTCCTCCTCGTCAATCCAACCCATCCCCCGTCTTTCCCTGGTATCGCTGCCTTTCCCCCTTTCCCTTTTTCTGCCCCTCCTTCCTCTTTATCCCCTCTTCTTTTCATCTCTCCTTCCTGTGCTCCTCCTCTTCCCTCTCTCTCCGCCTGCATCCTGTTCTCCATCCCTTGCTGTATTATTTTCTTTTATCTCTGAGGGCAGAGATTATGGAATTTTTAATTTGTTCTCCATTTACTCTATTTTAGTTATCTTTCGTCTGAGCCTGCATTCTGTTTCCTCCAAGTTGCTCTTATCTATGTTTTGGTTTTGGTTATATTTGATGTCCATTCATCTCTATGGGCAAGGCTTTGCAAAGCTGATTGGAAGATGTGTGTGAGTGGGGTGGGTGGAATGGTAGGCTTCACTGTAGAATAACAGAGCATGATCCAGTTGATTTAGCTGAAGGACACCCAGATGTCTGTGTTTTTTGAGGGGCTGTTCTGTTCCTTCAATAATAAAGATCCTTCAGTATCCTCCATGTAAATAAAAGTTGCCCTTCATTTATTATTTGCTAGTATTGGGATTTAAACATCACATTGCCTTAAAGTAGGACACAGCTCAGTTTATTCATTAAAAGAGTTGGACTTGATCCTTTCTACCTTATAATAACTCTATGAGGCTTTGCTACAACCTCTATTTGGAATAATTTAAAGGCATTTAATAGCTTAATATAATATATATATAATACATTAACTCATATACTTTCTCTACAAAGAACCTGTGTGGGGCACAGTGGTGGGGAGGGTGGCTACTAATATACCAAACACATTTTGTGCCTTCTAGGAGATCTGTCATCTATATCAATTAGCATAATGTAAGACAAAATCATAAATGAGGCTGGGCCAGATGGCTCACATCTGTAATCCCAGCACTCTGGGAGGCAGGTGGATCACTTGAGACCAGCCTGGGCAACATAGCAAAACCTCATCTCTACAAAAAATTAGCCCTGCATGGTGTTGCACGCCTGTAGTCCAGCTACTCAGGAGGCTGAGGTAGGAGGTTCGGCTGAACCTGGGAAGTCGAGGCTGCAGTAAGCAATGATCACACCACTGTACTCCAGCCTGGGAGACAGAGTGAGACCCTGTCTCAAAAAAAAAAAAAAAAGAAAAGGAAAAAAAAAAGTCATAAATGAAAGGCAGACATACCTGGCTTTGAATTGCAGCACTGCCTCATACAAGCTGTGTGACCTTGGGCAAGTCAAAATCCTTTTTGAGTCTGTTTCCTCATTAATTCCACTATGTGACAGACCCCGTACTGACACTGGAATAAGAGTAGCAGATAACAAATGTACTTCTCTCCATGGAGCTCATATTTATTACATGTTGTTACTAGCTACAATTCTATTTTAATGCTCACATTTTTTATACCCTGGCATTTGTGGTTAAAGTAATGCTAACACATATTTTGTGTCCATACACTATACTTTTAATGATCATTTCTTAAGAATATTTTGTTCATTTACACTGTTTGGTTTTTTTAACTTAAACTTGAAATGTTAAAAGTTTAATGAACTATCATAAGTTGGAAAATTAACTAAAATAGACAGTATTTGTTTAGCAGAATTCATTAGAGGGCCGTGTATCCTTTAGTGTATAAAAATCTTTTTAGTGTAAAAATATTTGCTCTAATCTTTTGCTGATTGTGGTTTTTATGCTAGCTCTTATAGGATATTGTTAACATCTAAGTCTAGGAATTGGGATTCCCAAGATACTGATATAAAATGCTGTAACAGAAATTTCTGTGCTTCTGAGATTTATAGAACTCGAGATTCTTTTAGAATGAGTGTTCTTAAAGCAGTATATCCCTAAGGGCATTCATGGTTGCTTTTCTCTCTTCTCCTTTTCTCATTTTAGGGAAACTAAAACCAACAATGGCATTCATGTCAGGAAAATTGAAGATTAAAGGTAACATGGCCCTAGCAATCAAATTGGAGAAGCTAATGAATCAGATGAATGCCAGACTGTGAAGGAAAAGATTAAAAAAAAAAAAAAATATCGACTGCTATGCTCAAAAAGTAAAAAAAGCTCAACAGTTAAAATCTAATGTTTGTTTTCTTCCCTGTTGTGTTATAAGGATATGCACGTTTGTTCTGGAAAAAATAGAATTTGTCTCTAAAAGACCTGAAATTGTAATTAAAACAGCAAGCTAATCAAACATAAGCTTCATTAAGTGGGATTCTAAGACATTATGTGTTTTTATATTTCAAGGGTTTAACCCTTTGAGCCTTACATCTCACTCACTGTCTTTCTCCAAGAAAAGTATTTTGGGCAGCCAGTCAGATCAAGCAGTAAAATTAGCTCTTTGTCATGTAAAATGAAGCTAGTCTGTTTTAAAATTTTTAGTTTTGGATTGTATACTAATGAAAATTTTAATGATGTATTTGATTTTTATATACTTATTTTAAAGAAAATCGTATATAGTGCATTTAACAAAAATCACAAAAAACAAATTAACTACTACTGGTGAGGACTAAATGAAACAATTCATTTTTCATTTTGATAACTAGCTTTCCAGGTAGACTTAGCCATAGGAAAATATTACTAATGTAATTTAACAAATTGCAGTATGTATTCCATGTAAAAATATGTTTAAATTGTCCTAAAACAAAATAATTTTCTCCCTAGGAGTATGCATTTGGCTACCATGTTTTGAAACAGGAACCTTAGGATAGGGCATTGGTATGGGCTGAATTGTGTAACCCCCAATTCCTTCGTTGAAGTCCTACCTCCCATTTCTATTTGGAGATGAGGTCTTTAAAGAGGTGACTGAGTTCAAAGGAGGCTGTTAGTCTAATCCAACACGGTGTCCTTTGGACATAAGAGATACCAGCGATGCGTGCACAGAACAAGGACCAGGAGAGGACACAATGAGAAGGCAGCTATCTGCAAGCAAAGAGAGAGGCCTCAGAAGAAACAAAATCACCAGCACCTTGATCTTTGACTTCTAATCTCCAGAATAGTGAGAAATAAATTTCTGTTGTTAAGCCGTCCACTGTGGGAGGCCAAGGCAGGAGGATTGCTTGAGGCCAGGAGTTCAAGGCCAGCCTGGGCAACATAGTAAGACCCTATCTCTACCCACCAAATAAGTTAATTTAAAAAGCCACTCAATCTGTGGGTTTTTTTTTATGGCAGCCCTCGCAAGCTGATACAGTGGTTTGAGAGGCTGGGAGGGTTGAGGGGAAGATAAACTTTAAAAAAGCTCTTATCTTTCATTTCAATCAGTTAAAAATACTTGCTCAGCGTAACAATTTTGCTTCTCATCTTCCACTCTAATATTATTGTGCCATTAAGCAATTCAGCTAATCCTGACATTTCTTAGAATCATAATGTCAGGAGCATTTAATCTGTATTTTACAAGTTAGGAAGCAGAGGATCAGAGATGGGAAAGGAGTAGCCCAAGGCCAAAATTAACAAGCCCTATCTAACAAAAACTTTCCAATACATTTATGTTGAATGGAACTCCAAGATCTCACCTCTCCATCCAGGAATGGAGTACGTGTAATCAAAGTGAACTTAAAAATAGGACAGTTTCAACAAGTCCAGAGATTCACTGCAACTGATCAAAGGGAGTCCAGTCAACATGAGCCAGCGTGATGATGACGAGGAAGCCCCCTCTGCTTTAATCCACACAAGGAACGTAACCTGAAGTAACCTGATGTGAACCAATCTGCTACTTCTACTATGCTGTTTCCTTGTTCCTGCTAGTGCTGCCTTACAAATGCAGACCGTTCTGTCACACCTGGTGGAGCTTCTGTTTATTTTGTAGGCTGGATGCTACCCGGTTCATGAATCGCTAATAAAAGCCAATTAGATCTTTACAATTTAATTTGTTGAGATTTTATTCTTTGACATTCTTTAAGGTTTGGGAAAATGAGAAGTAGAAAATACCGTGAGGCAGCAATCTCTGGGTTCTGGTCATTAAAACATGAATTTGCTAATTATACCCATTCCAACAGGGGGATTGAGTCAAGGGACCTTGCCGTTTTCTTGACTGACCTGCTTGATTATTGCCCTAAGTGATTGTTAGTTAGGTTGCCCATCGGAATCTCTGCCTTCTGGCTTTAAAATTTTTTCCAAATTGGAGTAAATTGAGCTGACTGGTTTTAAGCTTGTAATGTTAGGGGACCAGCAATGAGTTCCTCTGATCCATCCAATCATTAGATTACACCTTTGTTTTAAACCCATCACAGTCTACTATTCATCCCTTTTTTAAATAACCATTTAAAAATTTTCTATCCTGAATTGCATTTTGAAAGGGATGGTTCCTAGGTAACACAAGGTAGAAAATTTACATCTCAAAGGCAAAGAACTTACATTTCAGGCCCAAATATTGTTATTTGCCAAGACAGAAAGGTGATGCTAAGAAGCCCAGTTAAGACAAAATGGTCGAAGGTGAGGTTTATTTGGACTAATGCTCTCACCTATTGTAAGAATTTCTACTGATTTTCCTTTATAGATACACATTTTTACAAAGAGTTTCAAAATAACTGGCCACATACCAGAAATGCAAATTTTGGAGACTGATTTAATTCAATAGGCGGTCTTTTCAACTTAGCTTCTGTTTCTTAACTAGATTACTGAGTTCAGGGCAGAGCCCATTAGCAAATAGAGCAGACAAAGGGTTTCCTATTTCTGGACTCAGATGGATAGTTCTGAAAAAGAAGCAAACCTGCTTTACCCACGGGCCTAATTTTTATAAATATTACCTAGCATTCTTTTTGCCTTTGGAGTAAAATAGTAACTAAGTGAAAAGGTTGGCAGATTCAATCTTCTTATAAACTAGTTGCTAAAGCTTTTCATTTGCCTTCTACATGGGATCTTTTAAAGAGGCAAACATTTTTGAAATCTTTTTAGAAGCTTTTGCACATCAGTAGGTATCCCTGGGAGGGCCTGATTCAGAAGCCCTCATTTTTAAACTCAATTCTTAGATGAACAAACAGTCTTATTCATCTGGAATGTTCCACATAATGGTCATCATAATTCTCATTTATCTTTAGTAAGATTTCACCATTTTTGTAAGTATTTGCAGCTTCTAGGCCCTAATACATGTAAAAGGCAAACATAGCCAGAAGGTGAAGTACACAGTTCTTTAAAAATTTAAGGGCCGGGCGCAGTGGCTCACGCCTGTAATCCCAGCACTTTAGGAGGCCGAGATGGGCGTATCACAAGGTCAGGAGATCGAGACCATCCTGGCTAACACGGTGACACCCCGTCTCTACTAAAAATACAAAAAAAAAAATTAGCCAGGCGTGGTGGCAGGCGCCTGTAGTCCCAGCTACACAGGAGGCTGAGGCAGGAGAATGGCGTGAACCGGCGGAACGGAGCTTGCAGTGAGCTGACATCACGCCACTGCACTCCAGCCTGGCCGACAGAGTGACACTATCTCAAAAAAAAAAAAAAAAAAAAAATTTTAAGGATGCTGTCCAGGCATGGTAGCTCACACCTGTAATCCCAGCACTTTGGGAGGCTGAGGTCGGCGGATCACTTGAGGCCAGCAGTTCGAGACCAGCCTAGCCAACACGGTGAAACCCCATCTCTACTAAAAATACAAAAATTAGCCGGGTGTGGCAGCGTGGCCTGTAATCCCAGCTACCCAGGAGGCTGAAGTGTGAGAATTGTTTGAGCCCAGGAGGTGGAGGTTGCATTGAGCCAAGACTGTACCACTGCACTCCAACCTGGATAACGAGTAAGACTCTTTAAAAAAAAAAAAAAAAAAAGAATTAAGGATGCCATTTTTAAATTGAATCTTGAGTCTCTCAGAGTCAAGATAAAAGTCTAAGAGTGAAATGCCATGAGGTTGGGTCATTGTGTTTTTTTCCTCTCTCTCTCTTCCCCCCTCCCCCTCTCCCCCTCTCCCCCTCTATGTTTTTCTCCAGGGTTCCTGGCTTATAATTCCTATAGCATTGTTACAAGCTTTTGTTACAATGTTGGGTGTGTCAGGCCTTGCAGGCAGGCCTCAGGAAACGGAATCTCTCTGACCTTCTCTTGCCTTCCTTTCACCTCCCCAAGGCAGAACTGTGGGTCATATAAACCCTCATTCCAGAGAGGATGCTGCTCCATATGCTGGGGGAAAGAATGCCAACTTAATGAAGCCTCCATAAAAACCCAAGAGGACTGGGTTCCAAGAGCTTCTGGATAGCTGAACACATGGAGGGTCCTGGAGGGTGACGCACCTAGGGAGGGCTGGAGAGCTCTGTGCCCCCTTCCCCAATACTGTGCCCTACACATCTCTTCATATGTATCCTTTATTATTTTCTTTACGTTTCTTTACGATAAACTGGTAAATGTGTTTCCCTGAGTTCTGTGAGCTGCACCAGCAAATTAATCGAACCCCAAGTGGGGGTTGTGGGAACCCTAACTTGAAGTCAGTTAGTCAGAATTTCCAGAGGCCCAAGAGTTACAACTGGTGTCTGGGAGGTGGGCCAGTTTTGGGGACTGAGCCCTCGACCTGTGGCATCTAACACTTTGGAGATAGTAGATAGTGGGCAACATCGTGATACCCACTATCTCCAAATAGATAGTGTCAGAATAAAGTTGGAGGACACCCACTTGGTGTCCACTGCTTAGTGTGTGGGAAAACCCCTCACATATTTGGTCACGGAAGTCTTCTTGTGTGTTGGTGATTGTTGTGTTGGTATAAGAGCAGAGGAAAAACGGTTTGGAGTTTTTCCCAAAACAGTCATGTAATGCTTTCATAGTGTACCTCAGTGCACAGATGTTTTCTTTTTTCTGCAGTGCATTCTAGAGTGCAGTGGCATGCTCATAGCTCACTGCAGCCTTGAATTCCTGGGCTCAAGGTCTCAGCTTTCCAAGTCTCAGCTTTCCTGGGCTCCCACCTCAGCTTTCCAAGTAGCTGGGATTACAGGCAAATACCACCATGCCTGGCTTTGTTTTTTTTTTTGTATGGACAAGGTCTCACTTTGTTGCCCAGGCTGGTCTCAAACTCCTGGCTTCAAGTAATCCTCCCACCTCAGCCTCCCAAAGTGCTGGGATTATAGGTGTGAGCCACCATGCCCAGCCTAAATAATTTTTTAAATTCCAGTTTTTAATTATTCTGTGTTAAGATACAGAAATACTTTGTGTCCTGCAATACTGTTAAACCTACTTACTAGTTTTAGCAGCTTTTTTGTAAATCCCTTAGGATTTTCTATGTATGTGATAGTTATCTGCAAATAAAGATGGTTTTATTCTTTAACATTCTATGTGCCTTATATATTTCTTTTCTTGTCATATTGCACTGTTAGACCCACAGTATAGTGGTGAATATGGGTGGTAAGAATGGATATCCCAGCCTTGTTCTTAGTCTTAGGGGGAAAACACTGTGTTTTTTCACCATTAACTATGACAGTTGTAGGGTGTTTTTTTTGTAGATGCACATTATCAGGCTGATTATTGTTTATCTGCTGAGTATTCTTAATCATACGATTGCTGAATTTTGTCAAATGCTAGTCCTATTATCTATTGAGACGATTAGGGTTATTCTCCTTTATTCTATTAATATGGTGAATTAAAATGATTTTTTAAAATTACTTTTACTTTTTTTAGAGATGGGGGTCTTGCTCTGTTACCCAGGCTCATCTCAAACTCTTGGTCTCAAGCAATCCTCCTGCTTTGGCCTCTCAAAGTGCTGGAATGACAGGTGTGAGCCACCTTGTCTAGTCTAAAATGATTTTTTTAAGTTAAAAATATTTATTGTGCTGTTTTCCCCAACCCATGTTTGTTGAAGCCAAATGTACTTAAATAGAGACAAACAGCTGTATCTAGGGGAATGATGGCAGTTTAGGAAGTATCAGGCTTCATTCCCAACCAACAGAAAGTTCACCTAGAAACTATCCACAGGCCAGAAAATCCTTTTGTAAACCCCAATACTTGGAAACAAGTTTGAGACACACATGGTCCACAGAACTGAATGAAATCTGAATTAGAAGGGTAAAGAGAACAGTCTTTTTTTTTTTTTTTTCTTTTTAAGAGACTGTGTCTCACTATGTTACCCAAGGAAGAATGGTCTTATTCCAACTGTGGCACCCCTTTCCCTCCAAGTCAGCACAATGCAAGACAGAAGATTTTCCTGGCCCACAGTTTCTACTAGGGGAAAAGAGAAATTGAGACAGTCATCTAGCTTCCCTAGCGTATTCTGAGATGTTTCCCCGGCAGCCCACTGTGTTTTCCCCTGGAACACTTGGGGAAATGGCATCACTAGACCACTCAGGGCCAGGTAGAAACAATGAAAGGAGGCAGAGGTCATAGTAACCAGCACGTGGATCTTGGTAATACCTTTACATTTCTGCCAGTTGTGGCACCAGATGAGAGATACCGGCCAGTCTCAAAGCCTACCCACAAAACTGAGCTAGTCACTTTCAGAGGCATGGTGGGTATTTCAAGCTAGCTTGAGTCCCTAGATAGCTAGTCTCTGTGCCCAGACTCAGAGCCCACCCTAACAATCCTACTCAAGCAAGGAAACTCCCACCTCCATGCACTGGAGAGAAGGAGCTAGACCAGCTTGACCCAGGAAGCCAAACGAAGATGTACTCAGCCCTCAGCCAAAAATCCCACCTAACAACCTACCCACGCAGGAAGACTCCCACCTCTGAACATTTCAGAAATGCAAAGGGGCCACACTGGCTTGACCTGAGAAGTCAACCAACCACTTAACTCAGCCAAAAGCCTACCCCACAGTTCCATCCTGACAGGCAGGCAATCCTCAATTCTGCATTTTTTTTTTTTTTTTTTTGGAAAATACTCAAATTTTTTATTCCTAAG
>NW_012104366.1:702930-711770 GCF_000951045.1 Mandrillus leucophaeus | reverse complement strand
TTGGAGATGTAGTTTCACTGTTGTTGCCCAGGCTGGAGTGCAATGGCACGGTCTCAGCTCACTGCAACCTCTGCCTCCCAGGTTCAAGCGATTCTCCTGCCCCAGCCTCCCGAGTAGCTGGGATTACAGGTACCTACCAACACGCCCAGCTAATTTTTGTATTTTTAGTAGAGACAGAGTTTCTCCATGTTGGTCACACTGGTCTCGAACTACTGACCTCGTGACCCACCTGCCTCGGCCTCCCAAAGTGCTGGGATTATAGACTGCACCCAGCCTCAATTGTGCAATTCTAAGGAGCATAGCTTCTGATCCCACTTGTCCCAAGCAATGACTCCACCTAACTTCCAATCCCAGCCCGCAGCCTTCCCTAACTGCAGATCCCAAATATCAGAATTGCTTGGCTAGGGAATATATCCTGTGACTAACCTGACCAAAAGCCCTCACAGTACCCAGCCAGCAGCTCTATCCAGTATCAGAGCAAAGGCAGTAGCCCAGTCAACTAGAGAAATCACGACAAGCTCTGCCTATCTGGGGTCACTCCAGCTTATCTGGGAGCTGGCCCTTCCAGAATCACAGGCTAAATAGTGAAGGTCTATTCCTGCCAAAGAACACCTTCATAAGCCAGAAGAGGGGGCGGTCTTCTTCTTTTTTTTGTGATAGGGACTCTCGCTCTGTCGCCCAGGCTTGAGTGCAGTGGCGCAATCTCGGCTCACTGCAAGCTCCGCCTCCCAGGTACATGCCATTCTCCTGCCTCAGACTCCTGAGTAGCTGGGACTACAGGCGCCCGCCACCATGCCCGGCTAATTTTTTGTATTTTTGGTAGAGAAGGGGTTTCACCGTGTTAGCCAGGATGGTCTTGATCTCCTGACCTCGTGATCTGCCTGCCTCGGCCTCCCAAAGTGCTGGGATTACAGGCGTGAGTCACCATGCCCAGCCAGGGGCGGTCTTCTTAAATGCTCAGACAACAATGCAAGGACACAAAGATTGCAAAGAATCAGTGAATTATGACACCTCCAAAAGACACTAATAAAGCTTCAATAATGGGCCCACGTGGGATGAGATTTTAAACCTTACAGCACACAAATCTCTTATTTTAGACTTTTTATCTTCCTTATGATATTCTTTTCCAGGCAATTCTGTTTCTAAATTCTGAGATGTTTAAGTCAATATAAAGATGGTAAAGATTCTTGGCCAACTATACACCATAATAATTATTGGCCGGGCGCTGTGGTTCACGCCTGCAATCCCAGCACGTTGGGAGGCCAAGGCGGGTGGATCACGAGGTCAGGAGGTCGAGACCATCCTGGCTAATACAGTGAAACCCCATCTCTACTAAAAATACAAAAAATTAGCCAGGCGTGGTGGTGCATGCCTGTAATCCCAGCTATTCAGGAGGCTGAGGCAGGGGAATCGCCTGAACCTGGGAGGCGGAATTTGCAGTGAGCTGAGATTGTGCCACTGCACTCCAGCCTGGGCGACAGAGCGAGACTCCATCTCAAAAAAAAATTATTATTATTATTATTTTACATAAGAAACAATGTAATGATTGATTTTTGAGTGAAAAGCTAATTTTATTATTTCTAGGAAAAATCCCATTTAGTCATATTGTATTAATTATATATTGGTGGATTCAATTTTGTATTTGTGTCCCTTTGCCATATTGGGGCCATAGCTTTTTTTTTTTTTTGAGACGGAGTCTCGCTCTGTTGCCCAGGCTGGAGCGCAGTGGTGCCATCTCTGCTGACTGCAAGCTCCGCCTCCTGGGTTCACGCCATTCTCCTGCCTCAGCCTCCCGAATAGCTGGGACTATAAGCGCCTGCCACCACGCCCGGCTAATTTTTTCTATTCTTTAAGCAGAGATGGGGTTTCACCATGTTAGCCAGGATAGTCTCGATGTCCTGACCTCGGCCCGCCTTGGCCTCCCAAAGTGCTGCAATTACAGGCGTGAGACACCGTGCCCGGCCTGGGCTGTAGTTTTCTTGACACATCTTTGTCTGTTTTTGGTCTCAGAGTAATGGTGGTCTCAAAGAAGTGTTCCTTTATATTTTGAAAAAGTTTCTGAAAGATTGGCATTATTTATTATTTTTTTTTTTTTCCCGAGAGAGAGTCTCTCTCTGTCGCCCAGGCTGGAGAGCAGTGGCGCGATCTCGGCTCACTGCAAGCTCCGCCTCCCAGATTCACGCCATTCTCCTGCCTCAGCCTCCCGAGGAGCTGGGACTACAGGCGCCCGCCACCATGCCGGGCTAATTTTTTGTAGTTTTAGTAGAGACGGGGTTTCAGTGTGTTAGCCAGGATGGTCTCGATCTCCTGACCTCGTGATCCACCCGCCCTGGCCTCCCAAAGTGCTGAATTACAGGCGTGAGCCACCACGCCCGGCCGGCATTATTTTTTCTTAAAGGTTTGACAGAATTTATCAGATTTATCAGTGAATTTACCCGGGCCAAATTTTCCTTAAGGGAAAGTTTTAAACTGCAAATTCATTTTTTTTTTCTTTTTTACAAACAGGGTCTTGCTCTGTTACCTAGTCTGGAGTGGAGTGGAGCAATCATAGTTCACTGTATCCTTGAACCCCTGGGCTCAAGCAATCCTCTTGCCTCAGCTTCCTGAGTAGCTAGAACTATGGGAGCATGTGACTATGCCAGCTAATTTAAAAAAAAAAAAAAATCCTTTTTGTGGGTCTTGTTATGTTGGCCAGGCTTCAATATCTTAATAGAAAGAAAACTATTCAAATTTGTATTTTTTTCTAGAGCCCATTTTGTCATTTTTGTCTCTTAAAGAATTTAAGTTGTTCAATTTAGCGGCATAAAGTTGACCTCAATATTCTATATTGTCACTTTAATGTCTATGAATTCCTTCTTTCATTTTTGAAATTAGTAATGTCCATTTTCTTGACTAATGTAAATGGAGCTTTACTACAGATTCTCTCACCCAGGCTGGAGTACACTGGCGTAAGCACAGCTCGCTGCAACCTCAAACTCTTGGGCTGGAGTGATCCTCCCACCTCAGCCTCTAGATGACCTAAGACCACAGGCACACACCACCATGCTCAGCTAATATTTTAATTTTTATTTTGTAGAGACAAGGTCTCACTATGTTGCCCAGGATGGTCTCAAACTCCTGGGCTCAAGCGATTCACCCACCTTGGCCTCCCAAAGCACTGAGATTACGGGTATGAACCACCATGCCTGGCAATGACTTTTTACAAAATATTTTATGTTTTCCTTTATTTTCTTTCTTACTTTTTTTTTGGTGGGGGGGGTCTGTTTTCTGTTTTAAGTTGATTTCTACTATCTTATTTGTTTTCTTCTTTGTGTTTAGTATGTCCTTTCTTCTAGCTTCTGAAGATTAAAAGTTAGTTCTCTTGGGCCTTCTTTTTCTTATGATATAAACTTTTAAGCCATAAATTTTACTTTTAGAACTGCCTTAACATTTTCCCACAAACATTTGATATATTGTGTAATTTTTCATTCACTTCAAGAGATTTTCCTACTTTCCTTCTGAGTTCTTCTTTAGTCAATGAGGAACATAGAAACATGTTTAATTTTCAAATATTCATAGAGTTTCCAGATACTGATCTATAATTGATTTCAAATTTAGCTTTACGGTGGTTAGAAAATATACTTTGTGTGACTTCAATCGTTTTAAATTTCTTGAGACTTGTTTTATAGCTAATTATATGGCCTTTTTTAGTGAACATTATATATGCACTTAAAAGGAACATCTAGGCTGGGCATGGTGGCTCACGCCTGTAATTCCAATACTTCGAAGGCCAAGGTGAGAGGATCACTTGAGCCCAGGAGTTCAAGACCAACCTGAGCAATATAGCGAGACCACATCTTTACAAAAAAAAAAAAAAAAAAATTAAAAATTAGCTGGGTATGGCCGGGTATGGTGGCTCACACCTGTAATCCCAGCACTTTGGGAGGCCATGGCGGGTGGATCACAAGGCCAAGAAATCAAGGCCATCCTGGCCAACATGATGAAACATCATCTTTACTAAAAATACAAAAATTAGCTGGGCGTCGTGGCACGTGCCTGTAGTCTCAGCTACTTAGGAGGCTGAGGCAGGAGAATCGTTTGAACCTGGGAGGTGGAGGTTGCAGTAAGCCGAGATCGCACCACTGCACTCCAGCCTGGAGACATAGTGAGACTCTGTCTCCAAAAAAAAAAAAAAAAAGGAAAGAAAGAAAAAAAAATTAGCTGGGTATGACGACACCCACCTGTAGTCCCTGCTATTCAGGAGGCTGATGTGGGAGGATCACTTGAACATGGAGGTCAAAGCTGCAGTGTGCTATGATCCACGTTACTCTAGGCTGGGTGACAGAGTGAGACTCTGTCTCAAAACAAATAAAAATAATGAAAGAAAGGAACTTGTATTCTGCAATTGTTGGGAGAAATCATTTTGTTTTAGCACCTCTTTTTGCTTCCGCTTGAAAGTCTTATGTTCCTCATCCATTTTCTTGGCCTGCTTCTTGAACTGTTTTAGGGGGTCCTTCTTGCTGGACATGGCACCTTCACACCATGGCACCTTCACAGCTGGACTTGGCACCTGTGCCCCTTCCTCAGACTGGGCCCTCTATTGGACTTTTTCCTTTTTTTTTTTGGAGACAGAGTCTTGCTCTGTCACCCAAGCTGGAGTGCAGTGGCACAAACACAGCTTACTGTGGCCCTGACGCTCCTAGGACCAACCGATTCTCCCACATCAGCCTTCCAAGTAGCCGGGACTACAGACGTGTGCCACCACGCCCGGCTAATTTTTTAATTTTTTTGTAGCGACGGGGTCTCACTTTGTTGCCCAGGCTGGTCCCAAACTCCTGGGCTCAAGCAATCCTCCCACCTTGGCCTCCCAAAGTGCTGAGATGACGGGCATGAGCCACCATGCCTGGCCTAGGATTTGTATTTGATGCTTTCTTTTTGAAACAGTTTTATTGAGAAATAACTCACATACCATACAGTTCACCCATTAAAATGTACAATTCAGTAGTTGTTAGTATAATCAGAGTTTCATAAACATCATCCAATTTTAGAATATTTTCATCACCCCAAAAAGAAACTTTACTCTGTAGTAGTCACCTCACATTTTCACCGAAACCTCTCAGCCCTGGGGAATCATTAGTCTACTTTCTTTCCCTATTGATTTGTATATTCTAGACACTTCATATAAATGGCATCATATAATATATGACCCTTTGTGACTGGCTTCTTTCGCATAGCTTTGTAAGCTTTTCCAGGTTTATCCATGTTGAAGCGTGTACCAGTGTCATAAATTTTTTAATATAGTTGCTGCTTTGGTATTCATTTTTAGGCCTGGCCTAAGTCTTTGGAAACCCAGTTGTATACTCACCCCTGGCCCCCGCCGTCACCTTTGGCCTCGTTAAAACTTACCCTTCTGGCCAGGTGTGGTGGCTCACACCTGTAATCCCACACTTTGGGAGACCAAGGTGGGAGGATCACTTGAGGTCAGGAGTTCAAACCAGCCTGGCCAATATGGTAAAACCTTGCCTCTACTGAAAGTACAAAAATTAGCCGGGCAGGGTGGTGCGCACCTATAATCCCAGCTACTTGGGAGGCTGAGGCACGAGAATCACTTGAATGTGGGAGGTGGAGGAGGCTGCAGTGAGCTGAGATCACGCCACTGCACTCCAGCCGGGGCCACACAGCAAGACTCTGTCTCAAGAAACAAAACAAAAACAAAACAAACTTCCCCTCCTGGTGTGGTTGATACAGCCCACTTGTTCATCTTATAGACCCCCAAACACAACATATCCCTCAGCTGCTGACCATGAAAAAACCTAATGGTTGACTGAGGGCTGTAATCCCGGCAGGTTCGGAGGGTGCGGCAGGAGGATTGTTTGAGGCCAGGAGTTTGAGACCACCCTGGGTAACATAGTGAGACCCCTGTGTCTACAAAAAGAAAAAAAAATTAGCTGGGCATGGTGGCCCACATCTCTAGTCCCAGCTACTCAAGAGGCTGAGGCAGGAGGATTGACTGAGACAGGGAGGTAGAGGATGCAGTGAGCTGAGATCATGCCACTGCACTCCAGCCTGGGCGACAGAGCGAGACCTTGTCTCAAAACAAAACAGAACAGAACACCACAAAAACTTAATGGTCAACACCAGAGCCTTGGAAATAAGTTCCCCTCCTTTGTGTATGTGGTTTTTTAAGGGCATAATGCCTATGGACCTAATAAAAGCATAATCCCACAGGTCTCTTTTCTCTCACTCTCTTTCTTTCTCCTGAGTAGCTGGAGCTGGAGATGTGGGCCACCAGGCCTAGCTAATTTTTTTTTTTTTTCTTTTTGTAGAGATGGGGGTCTCACTATGTTACCCAGGGTGGTCTCAAACTCCTGGTGTCAAGCAATCCTCCTGCCACACCCTCCCAAAGTGCCGGGATTATGGCCCTCAGCCAACCCATTAGGTTTACTGTGATTGCTTTATCTGGGATCTTGGTTTCTCAAGTCCTAGCTGCCTTAATAGACCTGACTCCAAATTTTGTATCACCAGGCCAGTAAGACTGCCAGTAAGCTCTAGGGTGCTTCTTTCTGACTTCCACACTCCTAGACACAAATCAACAATGCCCTGAGAAGGAAGAGTGGCTGAGAATGCAGGACTCACTTCAAAGTATTTCCCTTCTTCCTAGGGGCTCTTGGACTCTCAAGCCTTGGATGACAGGGTTGCTCTCCAATTGTTTTAAACAGACTTTTTATTTATTTTTTTAAACAGCTTTTACAGTCCTCAGTGGCAGAGTTAGTTTGTTCGACAAGGTACCTCATCATGGTTGGATGCCTGCATCATTAAAAAAATTCATTATGATGAAATATCCTTTAAACAAATAAAATTAGACTTTTTTTAAAGTTAATTGTGGCAAAAACAATTTAAAATGTACCTTTGTAACTCCTTTTAAGTGTACAGTTCAGTGGTGTTATATTTACATTATTGTGTAACATCTCTAGAACTTTTTCATCTTGCAAAATTGAAACTCTATACCCAGTGAACATTATATCACTATTTTCCCCTCCCTCTACCCTCTAGCAACCACTATTCTACTGTCTGTTTCCACGAGTTTGACATAATCACACAATTTACATACCTCTACATACCTCATATACGTCAAATCATAACAGTATTTGTCCTTTTGTAACTGGTTTATTGCACTTGGCACAACATCCTCAAGGTTCATCTACGTTGTGGCCTGTGATAGGATTTCCTTCATTTTTAAGGCTGAATAATATTCCATTATATGTATATATTACATTTTCATTTATCTATTTATCTGTTGATGAACATTTGGGCTGCTTCAACCTCTTGGCTATTGTGAATAGTGCTGCAATGAACATGAGTGTGCAAATATTTCTTTGATATCCTGCTTTCAATTCTTTTGGACACTTACCCATAAGTGGGATTGCTGAATCATATGGTAGCTCTAGTTTTAGTTTTTTAAGGAACTTCCACACTGTTTTGCATAGTGGTGGTACCATCTACATTCCCACCAGTGTTGCATAAGAGTTCCAATTTCTCCACAAGATCCCATCTTTAGAATATGCAGCAATTAACTAGGGGGTTTTCATTTTTGGTCTTTTTTGTTTGTACAAACATTATTGTGTCAAAGTTTACACAGATTTCAAATTTCAGCCTAGACCTGGAAGAGTGCTGATAGAGGAGTGTTAAGAACATCAACCTGAATCAGCTCTAGAGATGGAGAGGGGTTGGCAGAAGCTACCCTAAAGGAGAGAACATGCTTGATGTGGCAATGAAGTTACCTGCCTGGATTCTGGGCAACCCTGGATATCTTCTCCTTTGCTAACAAGTTAGCCTCTTTTTCTGCCTCAAAAATATTCTTCTCTTCCCTTACCTACTCCAAGGGTACAAGTGACTGGGGTATGCCTGTCACAGGTGAGGTGAGGCCAAGATGTGGGCACTAATTAAGGCCCATCAGATACGGTATAAATGTTATTTATTACCATGATTACTGTTTCGGAGATGGTCAGTGCTGTACATAGAAAGGGAGTTAAGAGCAGACTCTGAAGCCAGACTGTCTGGAATGAATCCAGGCTCCTCTAGCTACTATATATGTGATGTTGAACATATTTCTTAATTTCTCTGTGCCTCATCCATATCCATAAAATGGCAATGTTAATCCTTATCCATAAAATGGCAATATTAATAGCACCCACTGTTCAGAGTTCTTAGGATTAAATAAATTAATATTCGCTAGGTACTCAGTGCAAACTGTGGGCACACAGCATGTACTATGTAAGTGTTAGGTAAAATAAAGGTGGACCAAGCCTGGTAGCACCTAGTAAGTCCAGCTTCAGCTTTGCTGTGCTGAGTCGTGTAGGTGGTGTTCTTGTGTCCCTGGTTTGCTGGAGGACCTAGTTTTAGTGTATTTCAGGTGTCATTAAGCATCCCCGCTCCCTCGATGGGATAAGGGTGTGACTGTGGACTGTACATAGCATCTCGGTGAAAGTGTTAACGCACATCCCTGGGCGGAGAGGTAACTCTACTCAATGCGTTATAAGGGGACTCACACACCTCACGGACGGTGTAGGTTCTGTCTGCTCCTTGCATTTCAGTGGAGGTGCACAGAGCTCCGGGGGGCATCGGGGACCGCGGGCCCGGGACGTGTAGCAGGGGGCGGTGCTGCACACTTCCTCGGACCATAGCGGGGATGGCGGGTTCCACACCTGTCGGGGCAGCAGAGACTGAGCTCGTGCGCGCGGAGGACCGGTTGCTCCAAACCTCCAGGGGCAGCGCGCCAGCCGCCGCGTGCGCGCGTGTGTGCAGCAGGAGGCTCGGTCTACACCTCCTCCGGGCAGCGACGACTGCGAGCTTGGTGCGTG
>NW_012104366.1:671684-702135 GCF_000951045.1 Mandrillus leucophaeus | reverse complement strand
GGCGGCTGCAGGCGCAGTGCGCGGGGCTGGCGCCCCTGCTTCTGCTCTTGGGTCTGTTGGAGGTGGGAAGGAGGGCGGGAAGGAGGAAGAAAAGGTCTGTCCTGTTAGTTTCCAAGTCTTGAGATGCTTATGGAGAAAGAGAGGTGGTTCAGGGCTCTGCCCCACTAGTTTCCCTCCTCGGGAGGCTCGCCGAGGTGCGTTTGGGGCGTGTGTGAAGGAACGTGCATGGCTTCGCTCCCTTATTTATTGTTTCTAACGGAGGAGGGCTTTCTCCAAAAGGCTCTTCCGTCCCCCACCCCCATCTGAGGCTGCGCACAGTGATTTGTGTTTGTTATCAAATATATCGAGAAATGTATTCCCCTGGGTAGGAGGAGGTTGGACTGAGCAACGTCAAACCAAAATCAAAGAATGTTTTTGGTTCCCTCAAGTCTTTTTTTTTTTTTTCTTTAAGGTTTTAGATGGAGACTTTAAAAAATGAACATGACTGTGATTTTTACAATTATGTATATTTTGTGTGTGTGTGTGTGTGTGTGTGTGTGTTGAAGTTTAGGAGTAAAGTTTTGTTTTTTCCCGTACTTGTTAGGATTCGCAAGACGGAATCCTCTCCTGACGAAATAAACAGTTAACAAGCCAGTCAGGTAGTGACAGCTTGCATGGTGGAGGTTAAATTGGAGTGCAATAAACAATGATCTAGCTTTCCGTTCAGGCTGAAGCCTTTATTTCTACTGATTTAAGATATGAGATCTTTCACAACCCATGAGATCATGAATGTCAGAATTGAGTTTTCCCCCTAGGATTGTGCTTTTCCTATTTTATTCTATGTATATAACCCAGCGATTCGGTTGTGCATGGATATGGATACCGTGTTTTGAAAAATACGGTAGGGTAATGTTTCTGATTTGTCTTATTTGATTAGCTAGCTAAGTTTCTTCATTAACGGTTGCTGTGTATTTGTAGATATTCAAATGATAAACGAGGTTGAATAAGCACCCAGAAAATAAATTTTACAGATTCAGATTTTTAATATGCAGGTATGGATTTATAACTATTAATCTCAATCTACTGCTCAGTTCTGGAAACTCTTTTTTGCCCCCCGTGTGAGAATCTATATTGACAAACTTAAGTCTGACAGTTACCCAGGAAATTAAAAAAACGAAGAAGCAGTTTTGGGGGCCATGCGTACAATTATATAGACAGTCATATGTAGAAAATGGAGGTTTTCCTAAAAAAAAAAAAGCATTATCATCTAAACTTGAAGGAAAAACGTGGAACATTATGTATTATTTAAATTTTCATTAAGGTTTAAAATTTAGAAAACTGTACAAGTTAATGCACTTTTTTAAAGACAAACTGATTTTTGTCATTATAAAAAGTTTAGTATGCTTAAAATAGTGGTTTTTTTCTAGGAGAAAAATTTATCCTAGATTCTTGCCCCAGTTAAACAGATTAATATTATTGCATGCCTAATACTGGAGTGTACATTTATACACACATTACTTAAAACCCAGCAGTGATCAAGCCAATCCCTTTTAGTTGACAAAATTTTACTGGTTTCTGCTTTGACTTCCAGTCTGTATTAGGTAAATGAATTTAAATTCTGCACAGAGGCACAGAGCTCAGTATGTGGCTCTGGTAGGCCCTTGACTAGCGTTCAATAGCCCAAAGAGGAGAGGTGCTGAAATTTGATCAGGCTTTATCGCGAATCCAGGAATGGAGTTCTAGACCACTCTCAGAATTTCAGCACTTAGGTATACATACTCTTCCTTAGCTCTTTAAAGTATTAAAAAAAGATAAGCTAATAATTGAATTGCTTATTTATATATTTACAAGGCTGTCAGTGGTAGTGATAAGATTTAACAAAGAGTCACTGTGTAACTAAGCATTAACAGAGCGTGGCCTGTACTGAGAATTGTTTTGGCAAAGTTGTAGTTGTGCCTAACTGTTTTCTGAGATCATCAGTGTAGTCTTTATGTGGGCTGGCTAAAAGGTAACACCCTAGTTTTGTTTATGTTTTTGTGTGTTTTTTTGACTGATAAGTAGATACTAATTTTTTGTTTTTGTATGATTAGCAATAATATTTTAGTGTAATCAGAAGCATGCCAGAGAACCTTATGTATTTTCAACTGATTTCTTTTCTGGTAAGTTGGTGTTCAGGAAGGCATATAAATTATTTTTCATTTTTCATGTTTGAAATTTTTTGACTTGTTTTGACAAATACGTGCTACTTCCAGAAAATTTGAATTTGTATAAAACTGGATTTTTAAATATAGCTGACATTTACCAACTTCTCTTTTTAAAACAACACTAAGCCGTCCACAGTTAAATTTGATAGGCTTTAAAATCCATGGACTTTTCTAGCATTTTCCTGTTTATTGGTTATCAATGTGGTATCATTACAGGAAGCTTAAAATGGCCACTTTATGTTAACTAGAATGCTCAAATGACTAGTGTTTTCATTAGTAATAAATGGAAAGCTGAAAAGTAACAATTTTATTCTTTGTGATAGATCTGTGACTTTCAAGTCTTTTTTTCACATTTTTTTTGTAGCCTAGTGGGGACGCAGGTCCCGCTGTGAGAGGTGTGGACAGTGACCTCTCGTTCCAGCCGTTATCATCATCCTGCATTGTTTAACAACAGCACCAACCCCATGCTGCTCGCCGAAAATGCAGATTTCATTCTTGGATTAATATTCTGGTACCAGATGTATGAGGCTGGCTCTAAAGAAGCTTTTTCTCTTAAGTACTGTCAAAAATAGAGAAGCTGAAGATTGGAGAGAAGCCATTTATTTTGAACAGTTTATTTTCTGACAGTTTGTGTTTGTAAAGAAACCTGCTCATAATATTTACTTCAGAGATCTCCATAGTTGCCTGAGGAAGCCCCACAGGTTTCTTTTCCTTTAAAAAAGTTTCCATTGAGCTTAACTCTTACGTGATACTTCTTGACTTTGCTTCTGATTAGTTGATTTATGGACTTTATTTACTAGCATGATTGGAGAATTCTTTTGCTAGACTGAAATTGCACTCTGCCTGTGCTCTGTTCCGTTTCCTAGGTAACAAATGCACTGCATAGATTCCATAATGAGGACTGTGGTTGGCTAGTTACTGTGTAAATTCTGTTGTTTGGTAAAGCTTAGTCTCAAATTCAAATAAAGGTCAAGAAACCAAAAGTACTGAAAATGCAAATTTTTGAATTTGATTTTGTATCCAATGCCAACAACGTTTAATAGGCTTTTCTGGAGAAAGGCAAATTATGCAGCCGTATTCAAGTTTGTTTTGCAAAGTCTTACACTTAAAACAGTTGGAGAGCTTTTTCACCATTAGTGTTCATACTGGTAATACTAATGGCTCTAGTGACAAAGAAGATGTATTTCAGAAACATATTATCACACTTGAAAATAATATATAGAAAGCAAAGAATCCTTGTCTAGGACAACTGTGATATTGTTATAGTGAAAGAAAGTAACTGTGTATCAAAAGAGAAATTATACAACTTTGACATGAGATATAACATTGTGTTTTTTAGAGATGTGGTCATAACTCTATCACCCACGCTGGAATACAGTGGTGCAACCATAGCTTACTGCGTCTTCAAACTCCTGGGCTCAAGGGATCACATCTCAGCCTCCCAAGTAGCTGGAACTACAGGCATGTGCTATCACACTCAGCTAATTTTTCTTATTTTTTGTAGAGATGGGGTCTTGCGGTGTTGCCCAGGCTGGTCTTGAACTCCTGGACTCAAATGATCGTCCTGCCTTGGCCTCCCAAATGCTAGGATTATAGGCGTGAACCATCACGTCCAACCATAACTTTAAAAAAGTTTAAGAAGATGTTAAAACGTTCAAGCAATGTTTTAAAACATTAAAAATCTTACCATAAAATGCTGAATTTCTATTCTAGCTTTTTTTCTTCTCTGCATGAACTTTGGCCAACCTAGCACCAGGGAGCAAGTCCCCCCTTGGTTGCTGCAAGTTAGAGAATAGCTTTCTCCTCCACCTTACTCTCCTCTGGAAGTCTGTGGCCTCTTTAGCTCGAGACATAGGACAAAAACTAGTATGTGTGGAATGGCTAGTGATTATTAGCTGTTTTTTTTGTTTGTTTGTTTGTTGTTTTTTTTTTCCTTAAGAAACCTGCAAAGAACCAAAGTTCCATTAAAACCTACTGGAAATATATTTTCACTTGAGGCCTGAAAATGTTTTTTGTTAATCATCAAGGAATTCATTAACTAAACATTAAAATAAAATACAACTCTTTTTAATTCTAAATAATTATCCAAAGTTGCTTCCATTGCTTTCCCTTGCTTTGCTGGATTGTTTTTAGATGATTCATTTACTCTTTGGTTAACTTTCATTTCACGCATAGGATACATCTTGCTTGACTTCTCTTTTTATTCTTGGTTTTCTTCAAAACTGGTATTACTTTAACCTTTTCTGTCCTTTTTTAATTGCAAATATTATATCCTTTCAGTTTTTTCTTATATTTTCCTCTGGAAATACTAATTATTTAAAAAATATTTTCCTTGTGTGATTTAAGGCATTATCACCATGTATCAAAAGCTCTACCGTTTTTTCTATTATAGGACTTCGTATTTATGGAATGGAGTTGACAATATGTGTGAATTCTTAACCAGCTAGGACTACTTCCTCCTCTCAGCTTGTATTAATTTGTGAGGGCTGCCATAACAAAGAATCACAGGCTGGTTGTCTTAAACAACAAAAATTTATTTTCTGACAATTCTGGAGGCTAGAAGTATAAGATCAAAGTGTTGGCAGGGTTGAGTTCTTCTAAAGCGCCTCTCTTGGCTCATGGATAGCTGTCTTCTTAAAATGTCTTCGTTTGGTTTTCCCTCTGTGTATGTGTATGTCCTAATTTTCTCTTAAGAACATCACTTATATTGGATTAGGACCCACACATGTGACTTCATTTTACCTTAATTACCTCTATTCCAGGCCTTACTTCCCCTATAAGTCACACTTCTGAGGTACCAGGGTTTAGGATGTGAACAGATGAATTCGAGAGGAATACAGTTCATCCCGTAACACAGTCCACCCCTCTGCCTACTGCCTCTCACCCGTATGTACCTACCTCCCTACATATGTACATACATACCTCACTCCACTTGTGGAACTTTGTAGCGGTTTCATCTTTTATGTCTTTTTTACTCTGTTGTCAATTTGTCACTTGAGTCCCAGGCCGAAATACATAGCAGTATGATCAGCTCTATATATAGTCATTAAGAATAGATAAAGGCTTGTTTTTTCACTCTTCGTATTCATTGTTTTTAAATGCTTTATTTTGAATGACTTAAAGTACAAAATCCTTTTTTTTTTTTTTTGAGACAGGATCTTTTTCTGTTGCCCAGGATGGAGTGCAGTAATGTGATCACAGCTCACTGCAGCCTCAACCTCCTAGGCTCAAGCAATCCTCTCACCTCAGCCTTCTGAGTAGCTGGGATCACAGGTGCACGCCCAGCACCCAGCTAACTTTTTTTTTTTTTGTAGAGATGAGCCTGTGTGGCTCAGATTGGTCTGGAACTCCTGGGCTCATGATATCCTCCTATCTGGGCCTCCCTAAGTGCTGGAATTACAGGCCTGAGTCACTGTGCCTGGCCAAAATTCTTAATAGTTGTTTTGGAATACTAGAGAATATTATCGTGGCCAAATTCAGTGGAAGCACTAATGCTGTTTTCTTCTGAGTTCTGAGGACCTGTTTCTTTTGGTGCCCCCCCCTTTTTTTTTTTTTTTTTTCCCAGCTATTCATCTTGCTGCTCTCATGGTAAGTTATGCATTATTTGGTCTTTTCACACATGTCTGATGATTCCTGAATCTAATACCTAGTCAGGGCTTTTCTCCTGAAATGCACATCTTTGTGTCCTACTATGACTGGATATATTCACTTAATTTTCCACAAACATTTCACGTTCAACATGCCCCAGACTTACTGTCCTCTTCAAATCTGTGTCTTTTCTTTTATTCCCTAGCTCAGTGAGTTGGTACCACCTTCCATCCATTTTCCCAGTCCAGAAATTTAGGAGTTATCTCTGATTCCTTCTTTATTCTTAATCCCATTTTCCATACATAATCAAGCCCCTGGGTCAGTCAGTTCTTGTTCCCCTAGTTTTCTCAATTCTGTCTGTTTGCCACATGCGAATCGTGCTACTGTGTTACCTTTGCGTTAGTCTTAGTTTTACAGTTAAATGTATTCAGTGTGCAACAGAAGTCCTTATGGTAAGGCTTCTGTAATCATTTAGTAGTCTGAAGTTCACTGAATTCTTATAAGTGGCTCATGTGAAATGTATCCCTTGCCTTTCATATTTAACACTGTTTATCTGTGGCTTTTATAGTTCAAGGTCACTTTGACTGAATAAAAATACTTGACTCACATTTTTTCCCCCCTCAAGTATCTTTAAAAATGTTACTCTCTTGCAGGAGTTGGCAAACTTTTTCTGTAAAAGACCAAATAATAATTATCTTAGGTTTTGTGGGTCATAGGTTTCCCAATTACTTAACTGTGCCATTGCATTGCAAAAGCAGCTCTAGATAGTGTGTAAATGCACTAGTGTGACTGTTCCAATAAAACTTAATTTACAGAACCAGGCAGTGGGCTGGATTTGGTCCATGGGCCTTAGTTTGCTGAGTCCTATTCTATTCTGGTAAAATGTGTTGTCAAACTCTAATACCAATATGATTTTCTTTCTTTAATTTTATCTTTTTGCCTAGATACCCAAGGGCTTTTTCTTCATCTTTAAAGCCAATAATTTTACTAGAATGTCTGTTAGCCATTCCCTGTTAATTCTCCTAGATACATAGTGTTTTTTATTACATTGGCTCAAATGTTTTTTCATGTTTTCATCAATTATAGTTTTTTAGTAGTGTTCCATTATTTTCATTTTCTCTCTTTTGGGCCTCCTGTTATATGTATGTTGGATCTTCTTATATCTATACCTTAATATTATTCTTATTTTTTATATTTGCTTTATTTTTTTCTATTTTATGCTTTAGTGCCTTCAGTGTATCTTCTGTGGTATCTATGTCTCTCTCTCTTTTTTTTTGAGACAGTCTCACTGTCACCTAGGCTGGAGTGCTGTGTCACCATTGTGGTTTACTACAGTGTCAACATCTCTGGACTCAGGTGATCCTCCCAGTTTAGCCCCAGGTAGCTGGGACTACAGATGTGCATCACCATGCCCTACTGATTTTTGTATTTTTTGTAGAGACAGGGTTTCACCGTGTCGCCCAGGCTGGTCTCAAACTCATGGGCTCGAATGATCCACCTGCCTCGGCCTCCCAAAATGCTGGGATTACAGACATGAGTCACTGCACCTATCTATCAAGTTTAGTGTTCTTGCTAGTTTTCACTTCCTTTCTGAGTTTTTTCTTTCCTGTTCTGTCATGAACTTTGTCATTTCTTATTGTACATCCTCTTGTTGTCTGGCAAGATTCGTTTTTTAGTTTTTCAATTTCTGATCTATGCTGTTCTTCCATAGCTTCTATCATTTAAAAATTTTTTCCCCTTTTTCTTTTTTTTCTTTTTGAGACAGGGCCTTTCTCTGTCATCCAAGGTTCAAGGAATTCACCCACCTCAGCTTCCCAAGTAGCTAGGACTATGGATGTGTGCCATCACTACCAGCTGAATTTTTTTTTTTTTTTTGGTAAAGATGGGTTTCACTGTGTTGCCCAGCCTGGTCTTGAACTCTTGGGCTCGTGATCCTCCTGCCTTGGTCTCCCAAAGTGCTGAGATTACAGGCATGAGGCACTGTGCCTGGCTATTTTCTTAATTTCTCTTATTCATTTTGAAATATGTTACAGTTCTCATCTTTTTTCTTACTGTACTTTTTAATTGTTCTCTCTTGGTCATATTTAAATTAGATGGTCTTACCTGTACTTTTGGAGAAGTTTTCTGTGATGGAGGTGGAAATTGGCAAATATAGTTTTCCTGCTTTTATGGTTTGAAGATTTTCTCCTTTGTTGCTTAGCTGGAGTATTTTAAAAATATGGCCACTCAATTAAAATAAAAATGAGGTACCATTGTACACTCACTAGAATGGCTAGATGAGAAAAATAAAAAATACCAAGTATGAGGATGTAGAGTAGCTGAAATTCTCCTGCTCTGCTGTTCGAAGTGTAAATTGGAATGGAAATGTAAAGTGGTACAGCAATTTGGAAAGCTCTATGGCTGCATCTACTAAAGCTGGACATATGCTGCAAATCCTGTGACTCAGTAGTTCTACTCTATGATCCATACTCCCCAAATATATGGACTAGAATGCTCATAGCACATTTGTCATTGCTCCAAACTGAAATCTGTCCAAATGGCCATCAGTCATTGTTGTTCCCTTCCACAGTGAGTCTGACTTTGGCTGTGTAACTTGCTCTGGCCAGTTGGACATTTGCAAGCATTGTGCAACACAAGCTTGATCAGTGCTTACGTCCTTTGGGGAATAATGTCCTGAGACCACTATATAGGGATGTCCGGGAGTAGGAGAGGTTACATGGAAGAGAATTGTGGTGCCCAGCCAATGACCAGTACTTACTGACAAACTTGTGAGTGAGGCCATCTTTGACCTTGTAGTTTAGCTGACCTTCCTTCCAGCTAAAAGTCGCCACATGAACAAGTCCAGGGAAAGCCAGAGGAGAAACTACCCAGAAAACATACAATTGTGAGAAAGAAGAAATTGTTGTTTTAAGTCACTAAATTTTTAGGTGATTTGTTATACAGCAATATTAAACTGACTCAGATTGAATAAATACATCATGGTATATTTACACAACGGAATACTGTAGAGCAATGAGAATGATAAACAGTCTACAGCTGCATGCAGTAGTATGTGTGAATCTCACAGACATATGTTGAGCTAAAGAAGCCAGACAAAGCAGAGCTTATACTGTATGCCTGCATATATAGAAAGTCCTCAAGCAGGCAGAATCATTCTGTTCTGTTAGAAGCCAGAATAGGGGCTACCCTTGGGGGAGTATTGACGAGAACAGAGAAAGTAGAGGCTTCTGGGCTGCTGGAAAGGTTCTGTTTCTTGAACTGGTTGCTGGTTACATAAGTGGGTTCTGTTTGTGAAATTGTAAAATATTAGCAAGTTCACTTATTGCTGCCTTTTTCTGAGTGTAGATTTCAATGTTGATGTGGCCTCCTCTGTGATGTTCTCTGAGATTAACCTTCTTTGGGTATCGCTTTCCTTTATTCCCACTCCTGCCTCTTTGTTTGATTTGGATTCTAGTCCACAGTGTTCTTCCTAAAGCCTCTTAGGTCCTTGTGGTCTTGCATTCTCCCCCAGAAACTCAGAAACTTTACTGGTTGTTCTTAGATACAATTTCACTTAGAAAGGATCCTCTCTTTTTGATGGTAATTTCTTCTTTCCCAGCTCTTAGAATCACTAGAACTCTCCTTTTTCTGCCTTCATCTGCTCAGTTGCTTATTCTGTGTAGGTTCTATTTTTGTGGGCGTTTTAGCCCTGCCTACTTATCTGGTGTCCATAGGACTGTCCTATCACCTGATATTGTTGAACATTTTGTCTTTTGTTATTGTTCACTTATTTTGTTATCCTCCTATCTATGGGTGTTTTTATTTTTCCCGTGGAGATAATTGTAGGTCCACTTGCAGTTGTAAGATATAATACAGAGAGGTTCTTTGCATGCTTTGCTCAGCTTCCCCCAGTGGTAACATTTTGCAAAATTATAATGTTACAACCAGGATATTGACGGTTTATGGGCTGAGTAGTGTCCCTGCAAATTCGTATGTTGAAGCCCCAACCCTCCAGTACCTTAATGTAACTGTATTTAGAAGCTAGAGCATTTAAAAAGGTGATTAATTAGGATAAGGTTGTTGGAGTGGGCCCTAATATAATCCAGTGTGGTGTCCTTATAAGAGGAAATTTGGACACAAAAAGAGACATTAGGGACATGCACACAGGGGAAAAAACTCTGTAAAGGAAACAGCAAAGAGGAGGCCATCTGCAAGCCAAGGAGAGAGGCTTCAAAAGAAACCAAGCCTGCCAGCACTTTGATCTTAGAATTCTAGCCTCCAGAATTGTCAGAAAATAAAATTCTGTTGTTTCAGGCACCCAGTCCGTAGTATTTTGTTATGGCAGCCCTAGCAAATGAATACACTGACATCAATAAAATCCACCACTCTTATTCAGATTTCCAGTTTCAGTGGTATTCACTTATGTAGGTTCAATACAGTTTTATCACCTTTTTAGGTTTCTGTTTCTACCAGCCTCTCCACTGCCCCCCCACCCCACCATTTCTAACATATTCATATGATTAGATTTGAGTCTGTTGTCTTGCTTGCTTAGGAGTCCTTTATTTATTTTTAAGTAGGTTTTTTTTGTTATATTGGAAGACTTATTTTCCCAATTGGTCAAAGGGGACAAATACCATCAGGCAAGAAAGGGTAAGATATGCAATAATCTGATTAGTAATAGCTTTTCTAGTGTATCTGATTTATAGTGATAAGCCAATACATATTTGTTGCAGGGAGTTTCTTTTCTAAATGACTAAGGTTGTTAACATTTTCATGACAATTCTGGTACAGTTATTGACTTTCTTTATCTGACATCTTCTGAAAACAAAGAGTTCTACATTAGTGAATTTACCATATAACTATAGTTTATCTCCTGGAGAAAACAAGATTAAAATCATTTTTAGTAAAGATGTTCTTTAAACATAGCTTAAGTAAAGGTGGCAGTTCAGTCGTTTTTAGAAATCTGCCAAAGGAATCCTTTTCTGGAATCTGGATGAACCCAAGCTGATACAGAGAAATTTTTCTTTTCCCTCCCTGGAAAATTTGCTTACGTTTTTCAACTCTGAAGTTTTACAATAAATTTAGTCTAGTTTACTACAGCCAATTCAAGGAAGGATCAATCAATCCAACTTACAAATCCATAAAATTAACGGATTTACCAAAATCTTGTTTAAACAACCTTTGAAGATTCTTTTAAAGTTTCTTTTATGTTGGTATAACTTACATAAAATGCATAAATTTTATGTGTAGAGTGATTTTTTCCCCCTTTTATTTTTAGTTGAGATGTAATGATTCTACATGTTTTTGGGATACAGAGTAATATTTCAATGTGTGTATACAACGTATAATGATCAAATTAGGGTAATTAGGACACCCATGACCTCAAACATTTTATTATTTATTTGTGTTGGGAACATTCAAGATCCTCTCTTCTGGCCTTTTGAAAATATGCAATAAATAGTAGTTAACCATATTCATCCTACAGTGCTACAGAACCAGAGCTCATTCCTATCTAGCAGTAATTTTTTATCTGTTAACTAGCCTCTATCCACTCCTCTCCCTTTGCTGTTCCCAGCCTCTAATACACACAGTTCTACTTTCTACTTCCATGAGCTCAAAAAAATTTACTCCCACATATGAGTAAGAACATGTGGCATTTATCTTTCTGTGCCTGACTTTTGCTTAACATGATGTCCTCCAGGCTCATCCATGTTGTGGCAAATGGTGGGATTTCTTTCCTTTTTATGGTTGAATAGTATTCCATTGTGTATGTATACACCACATTTTCTTTATCCGTGAATCGACTAATGGACATTTGGTTGGACTCCATGTTTTAATTATTGTGAAAGTGCTACAATAAACTTGGTGGTGCAGATCATCTCTTTGATACACTGATTTCTTTGATACACTGGTTTTCTTTTCTTTGGATAAACACTCAGTAGTGGGATTGCTGGATTACTGTGGTAGTTCTGTCTTTAGAAACTTCCATATGGTTTTCTATAGTAAATAGCCTTTGAAGATTTCTGTGAAATTTTAGCTGAAGGTACTCCCGTTCTACCTTCATGGCAGCATTTTAAGGAATGTTCTGCTTTAAAAGTTTGGGTCATATGATAGTGTAGTCTTAGAAATATTTTCCTTTTGAATTTTGTTAATGAATATGAATATATCCATTGAAAAGTATATATTCTTAATAAAATTATTATTATTATTATTATTTTTGAGACAGTCTCTCACTCTGTCACCCAGCCTGGAGTGCAGTGGTGCGATCTCAGCTCCCTGCAACCTCCACCTCCTGGTTCAAGCGATTCTTGTGCCTCAGCCTCCTGAGTAGCTGGGATTACAGGTGTGCACCACCACGCCCAGCTAATTTTTGTATTTTTAGTAGAGATGGGGTTTCGCCAAGTCGACCAGGCTGGTCTCGAACTCCTGACCTCAAGTGATCTGCCTGCCTTGGCCTCCGAAAGTGCTGAGATTACAGGCAAAACACCACGCCTGGCTTTACAAATTATTTTTTTGGTGTCAAAATTTATCCTATTAATTAACCTTAATACCATTTAATTTTTTTTCTTTTCTTTTTTTTTTTTTTTTAGAGATAAGGTCTCACTGTGTTGCCCAGGCTGGTCTCGAACACCTGGGCTTGAGCAGTCTTCCTGCCTTGACCTCCCAAAGTGCTGGGATTACACACATGAGCCACCGTGGTCAGCTTAGTATTATTTTTATTTGATGCTTTCCTGTTAATTATCAAATAGATATTTTACAGTTACTTTATTTAGTCATCTAAGAACATACTATTGGCTTGAGAAATAAGCATGTCCTTGCACATTACATAATAAACAATATTCTGTTGAATATAAAAAAATGTAGTTCTGTATAATATTTTTGAGAAAAACGGTGCACTGATAAAAAGGTTAGTTGATTTGACCATGTGAAAGTTTAAACTTGGTTGGGTTTGGTGGCTCGCATTTGTAATCCCAGTATTTTGGAAGGCTGGGGCAGGAGGATTGCTTGATCCCCAGAGTTTCAAGATCAGCCTGGGCCACATAGGGAGACCCCCATCTCTAAAAAAAAAAAAAAAGCCCAGCATGGTTGCATGCACATGTGGTCCTGGCTACTTGGGAGGCTGAGGTGGGAGGCTGAAGTGGGAGGATCTCTTGAGCCTAGGAGGTTGAGACTGCAGTAAACTTTGATCATACCACTGTACTCCAGTCTGGGTGACAGTGCCAAACCTTGTCTCCAAAACAAAAAAACTCAAAAAACTTTATTTTTTAAATAAAACAATGGCATTAAAAAGGAAGGAGCACACTTTGGGAAGCTGAGGTGAGAGGATTGTTTGAGATCAGGAGTTTGAGACCAGCCTGGGCAACACAGCAAGACCCTTGTCTCTACAGAAAAAAAAAAAAAAAAGAAAGAAAAATTAATCAGTCATGATGGCTCATGCCTATAGTCCCAGCTACTTGGGAGACTGAAGTGGAAGGACCACCTGAGCCCAGGAGTTCAAGACCATGGTGAGCTATAATGGTGCCGCTGCACTCTAGACTGGGCAACAGAGCAAGATCCTGTTTCTTGAAAAAACAAAACCAAGTTGAAAAGTGAGAACGCTGCCAAGAAGGCAGCCAACCAGGGCTGCAATGGAGAGTAACAAGGAAGGCCTCTTTGAGTCAAGTCTTCAATTGGTCTAAGAAGAAAATCTTCCATTTCAGATTTAAAAAATAAAGAGGAACCAACACCTTGCAGAGCTGGTAGCCAAGCATTTCAGGCAGAGAAAACTGTGGCAGAGAGAGACAGGAAGGGCATGAGGTCACAGAGCAGACTGCACAGAAGAGCCAAGATTCGAAACCCTAATGCTAGACCCCAACTCCCATCTATGGCTTCTAATAACTATTCATTAGTGGGTCCAGCATGGGGGCTCACATGGAGCAGGCCCTACTGAAAATCACTCTTTCTTGAAAAAACAAACAAAAATATTTGCAGCAATATGATAGACAAAGAGTTGATGTCTTTATGACCTTGTATTGTTTTATTTTCACGATTTACAAAAAAAAATAAAACCCTAATGAATAATAGATAAAATGAAGAGCCATTTATAGAAGAGAAATGTTTAGCCTCCATGATAATCACAGACAAAATACTATGGCAATCCAGAAGCTTTTTTTAAACACTATCAAATTAGCAAAAATATAAAGTGAAATAATACCCATTGTGTAGTGAGTAGAAAGGAGGAGGGGAGGAAGTTATTCTCATATGTATTGCTGATGGGAATATGGCATCCTTGTTTTCTTATAAAACTTTGAAGTATAATATACTTACAAAAGATGAACATACCAGTGTGTACAGTTGATTAACTTACAAATTGAATACATGTGACTAGTACTCAGATAATAAACAAGACATTATTTATTCCTCGTGCTTTTCCCAGTATCTAACACAATTCCTCTGAAACAAAATAAATATCCTGACAGATTGCTGAGTCATAGGGTATATATGCTGAGCTTTAATGTGTTCTCCAAAGTAATTATATCAGTTTATACTGGCACCGACACCAGCGGTGTGTAAATGTTCTAGTTGTCCCGCTTTCCATGATTATCATTTTGAAAAGCAATTTGTCAGTATGTTAAGAGCCATAAATATATTTATACCAATTTATCTAGTAATTATAATTGAAAAGATAGAGATACATGCACAAAAACATTCAGTGAAGCAGTCTAAATTTTGTCTGCTGCAACCCCACACCATTTGTTGTCTGTGACTGCTTTTGTGCTGCAGTGGCAGAATTGAGTAGTTATGATAGAGATCCTGCAAAGCAGAAAATATTTACTATCTGACTTACTCCAGAAAAAGTTTGCTGACCCCTGCATTCGAGCATTATTTAGAATAGTAAAAGATTGGCAGTAACCAATATGTCCATCAGTAGGGGAATTATTAGCTAAATCCTTGATAAAACTGGATCTAGCCGTTTACAATGATGATTATAGAGACTGTTTAACCAACAGATATTTAATGGGCATTCACCGTGTGTTAGGTACTTTTCTAGATATTAGGAAATCAGTAAAAACAAAATACTTGCCCTCATAGAGCTTAAATTTTAGTAGTGGAGATAGAGAAGAAACAAGTAAAATGACATGTAAAGGGTAAGTGCTAAGAAGGAAGAAGAAAAGCAGGAAAGAGGGATATGAAGTATTTCAGGGTAAGGTCTTGACATTTTAGATTAGGGTTACCAAGGAATATTTCACAGAGAAAGTGACTTTTGAGTAAGGACTTAAGTAAGAGGGCTTGACATGCAGGTATCTGGGGGAAGAGCATTTGAGGCAAAGGGAATGGCAAGCACAAAGGGTCAGTTGGAAATGTGCCCTGATATGTTCTAGGAACAAGAATTTCAAGGGCTGGGTGGTTGCGGTGGCTAACTCCTTTAATCCCAGCACTTTGGCAGGCCAAGGCAGGAGGATCGCTTAAGCCCATGAGTTCGAGACCAACTGGGAAACAAGACCCCTTCTCTACAAAAAATTTAAAAAATTAGCCAAATGTGGTGGTGCATACCTGTAGTCCCAGCTACTAGGGAGGCAGAGGCTGCAATGAGCTGTGTTCATACCACTGCACTCCAGCTTGGGCAACAAAGCGAGACCCTGTCTCAAAGAAAAAAAAAAAATCAAGGGCTACACTAGAGGGAAGGAGGGGAGAGCTTCAAGGGAAGAGTTGCAAGAGTTTGGACAGGTAATTGCTGGTGGTAGTGGGTAGGGCAGATCATGTAGAACCTTCTGGCAAAATGAAAAATCCCTATTAAAAATTGTTCAAGTAGGAAATAAAAAGAATTTTTCTTCTCCCATTTTCCCTCCCTCCCTGATCATGACTATCATGCAAAGCTATGCATAAGGAAAAGATTGGAAGAAAATACCCTAAAATGTTAACAGTGTTAATGTGCTGGGGTTATAAATTATATATATATTTGCCATACTTTCTATAATTTTATAATAAAGATATATATATAATATATAATATATTTTATAATAAATATATATAATTTTATAATAAATATATAATAAATATATAAAATATATTTTATAATAAAAAGCATAATTAAAGACGAAGTATTTTGCATATTTCTGTCTTTTAATACCTTAGAAATCAAGTACTTAGGTCTTTCTCAAGTTGATTGTAACCTGACTTTATTGATGGTGGGCAACAGTGTCTTAAATCATCTAAGGAGTTGTTGGCTCTTTAATTATGTATTAATCTTTCAGGGTTTGAACCAGAAGGAACTGTAGAGATTATCTTTTTTTTTTTTTTTTTTTTTTTTTTGAGACAGAGTCTCACTCGGTCACCCAGGCTGGAGTGCAGTGGTGCGATCTTGGCTCACTGTAACCTCCACCTCCTGGGCTCAAGCAGTTCTCATGCCTGAGCCTCCCGAGTAGCTGGAATTACAGGTGCATGCCACTACCCCCAGCTAATTTTTGTATTTGGAGTAGAGACGGGATTTCGCCATGTTGGCAAGGCGGGTCTCATGAGAACTCCAGACCTCAAGTGATCTGCTGGCCTCAGCCTCCCAAAGTGCTGGAATTACAGGCGTGAGCCACCATGCCCTGCCTTTTATCTATTAAAAATAGATTATCTATTTTTAATCCCCTTATTTTACAGATGGGGAAATGATCTGGAGAAATGAAGGAACTCTAGCTTCTAGTTCCTTTTCATTGTATGTTTCATCGCCATTTAATCAGGTTATCCAGCACTGGAGTGATTTTTGTGATTCATGATTTACCTAATCTTATCTTTATGATAAGATTATGACAAGAAAATCTTTGAAAATGATGAAATCTGAGTCTGTTTTGTGCAAATCTTCTTAGCGCCAAAACCACTATAGCAAATATGATGCCAATAATGAAATATTTTATATATATATGTATGTATGTATATGTATATATGTGTAGATGTCTATATATTTTTTATTGATACAAATTTATGGGGTACATGTAAAATTTTGTTACATGTGTATAATACGTAGTGATTAAGTCAGGGTATTTAGCATGTCTGTTGCTGGACTATAATACATTTTTGTTGAAGATCGTCACCCTACTCTGCCATCTAACATTGAATTTATTCCTTCTTATTCTATGTGTACCTTTTAAACCAGTTCTCTTCAACCTGCCCTTGGTCCCCTCACTCATCTTTCGCAGTCTCTGTTATCTGTCTTTCCATTCTCCACCTCCATGTGGTCAAATTTTTTAGCTTCCATGTGTGAGAATATGTGATACTTCTTTTTTGTGCCTGGCTTATTTCACTTAAGATAATGACTTCCAGTTTCATCCATGTTGCTGAAAATGACATGATTTTATTCTTCCAATAATGAGTTCTTTAGGCTAGCACCCTGGTTAAGACCAGACTTTGGACTCAGACTGCCCGGTTTTGAATCCTGTTTCTCGTCCTTATTAGTACATAACTTCTCAGTGTTTTAGTTTCTGCATATATAAAATGAGTATAATACTAAGTATATAGCCTATAGGGTTGTCATGAGGATTAGATGAATTCGTGTGGGTACAGTGCCAGGCACATTGGTTATATTATTGCTGAGGCTTAAATATCTAGAAGAGAGTATATTTGAACACTAGATAGCAGAGAAAATTAAGCTTAACAAATCCTTGAATTGTATGGTGTAAGTTTATATATGTCTCTATTTTGACTTTGCAGGCAATGTAGTAATGTATTAAGAACATTTTAAAGCTAATTTTAATTAGCATAGTGGTTTCAAATTGTATGTTGTTGTAGCACTTCACAGATGGTTATCAAATTTTGTTGAAAAGGATATTTACTTTCATTTCATTTGGAGAAATCCTGTGATTTAGGTAAACGGCCTGAGTGGTTAGGTGATGAAAGGTGGGACAGGATGCGTGATGAAAGGCAAAGCGTGGGGTCCAGGCAAAAGCATGGGGTCCAGGCAGCTGTAGGAAAGATTGATTGTTTACTGGAGCAGGCAAGAACTTTGCTTTGTGAGTATATAGGTCAGGGCAATAAAAAGTTCGATTTAAACTGACAAACAGCAGTGAAGGGGGATCAAATAGAGAACAGAGAGTGAGCATGTACCCCTTTCCTTTGAAATGTGTCGCCAAATTCTAGCATTTGAGTGTCCCTTAATATCAAAGAGACAGAAGACCACTGAACTCATATAATTAATATAATTAAGAATGAACAAATTATTTGTTTCTATAATTTTTGAACTGTAAGGTAAAGCTTTTGGTAAAATCTGAAGTATGGAGAAAAATGAAATTTAACTTAGAGTACTGTGACAGTTTGTAAAAACAAATGTTAGAGGCCAGGTGCGATGGCTCAGGCATATAATCCAAGCACTTTGGGAGGCCGAAGTGGGCGGATCACGAGGTCAGGAGATAGAGACCATCTTGGTTAACAGGGTGAAACCCCATCTCTACTAAAAATACAAAAAATTAGTCGGGCGTAGTGGCAGGCGCCTGTAATCCCACCTGTAATCCTGTTCGGGAGGCTGAGGCGGGAGAATGGCATGAACCCGGGACGCGGAGCTTGCAGTGAGCGGAGATCACGCCACTGCTTTCCAGCCTCCGTGACAGAGCGAGCCTCCGTCTCAAAACAAAACAAAGCAAAAAAACAAATGTTAGAATGTTTTTTCTTCATGATAATTAAGGATAATTTTATATGTGTAGTGTGTCCCTGATGTGTTACGTGTTTATACATGTTTGTGACTACTTGGATACTTGGGGGTTGCACAAGTTTCTATTACTTTTTTTACTGGAAAAAATAGGGAATCTTTTTGCAGTGCTGATACTATTTTCTTAAGTATTAAAATTTCAGAGGTCTTTATGTGCTCAAACTGCTGCCTTTTTTTTTTTTTTGGTAAACACAGCTGGATACATGCAGATATAGTCTGCAGTGTTTCTGCCACACTAGCTTTATTAGAAAGTTTTTGCCTTTTTTTGCCGAGTCATGGGTTGTAATTTAGGGTTTCTGTGGGCATATTAATTCTGAATAGAACCTGAGATTATGCTTAACTAGAAGTGTGTTAGGTTTGGTAGTGAGTTCATAACGAGACTCAGATACTTACATACTCCGTGGTCATTGCTATTGTAGCAATTGTGGTATTTAATTGAACTTGGAATATTTCTAGGCCATTACATTAGACCTCTGAGAAAAATTTTCTAAGTGCAATTCAAAATTTATGATTTAGTTAATAGTTAAGCTAAGGACTTTTAGAAGTATTTGTGGGTAGAGGGAAGGAGGCCATACATTACAGAGACCCAGATGAAGCATGAAATTGTGACACTGAATTTGTCTTTCAATCCCAACTCTCTGCCGATGCGCCAGGCTCTGGTCCAAGGAGTGGCATATGACTCTCAAATAGCCCCTGTATCCTTTGCCAGTCACTTTTTTCAGGGCTTAGGTTGATATGTCGTATGCATATAAGAGAATGTGTAGGAAAGATGTGTGAAATTGACTGAGTATTTTAGGTTTAGGTTTGTTTTTTTCTTTTTTTAGGAGACAAGTTCTCTCTCTCATCCAGGGTGGAGTGCAGTGGTGCGATCACTGCTCACTGTAGCCTCGAACTCCTGGGCTCAAGTTACTCTTTTGCCTTAGTCTCCTGAGTAGCTAGCATTATGGGCATGTGCCACTACGCCTGGTTAATTTTTTTATTTTTTATAGAGATAGGGCCTCACAATGTTGCACAGGCTGGTTTTGAATTCCTGACCTCAAGTGATCCTCCTGTCTTGGACTCCCAAAATGCTGGGATTATAGGCTTGAGCCACTGTGCCTGGCCAGTTTGGTTCTTTTGAATGGGAATTTTTGTTTTGTGTGATATCAATCAAACATCTATACCTATAAGATCAAAGTATAACCCTAAGATACTGTATCTGTTTTTCTTTCTTTTTTTAAGAGATGAGGTCTCATTGTATTTCCTAGGCTGGTCTTGACTTCCTGGGCTCAAGCAGTCCTGCCTCAGCCTCCTGAACTGCTGAGATTATAAGCGAGATTCTATCTGTTAGCTTTATGTGGTACTTCTAAATATTTTTGTGGGTTTTTGACCCCTTTGAGAATTGGATAAAATCTTTGGACTCCTTTCTTATTCAATACATATCTATATATACAGCCTATAATTTTGTATACATTTTAGGAGATATGTGAACTCTCTTGATGCATTAGGCAAACAGTCTCTGTTTTGTGTATTTACATTTTAGCATATGACTTTCTTTTAAGAGTAGAAACCTTACAGGCTTGAAAAGGATTAGGAGTCTGAGCTTCTGAGCTTCCAGGGAAAATCTACTTTTTTGAGAAAGGAGAGATTAACGTGCTATTTTTCCATCAGAAATCCATTTAACTTGCTTTTTTGGACAAATATACTACTAGTATGCATCTAGTTAAATCATTCTTCTGCACTGTAGGTTATGAAAAAATAGTGTCTTACTAGTGTATTCACAAAGGCAGTCTAGCAAGGAAAAATTAAAAAGCTTAAATTCTCATTCTCATTTCTAAGGGAATAAAGAGGGAGAATTCATTATGTCAAGCATTACAAATAAGCATGTATTAAAGCAGCTACATACGATGATGGCACATTGTTGGAACACCCTAAGAAAGATAATTTGCATGGAAGATGATTATTCAATAGGGCTTTAATTTACAAGAAACATTCCACCATTTAATTGAGCCCTTTTACACACACTGCCTCGCTTCAATAGATTGCATTTGCTCCCTGCATATATATACAATGCCAGAAGCATGGTTAAAATCAGATTCAGCCTAGCTAAAAGGTGAAACAACAGCTGAAAGTCATGTTGTAAAAATATACATTATTAAACATCTGAGGATTATTTTTGAAATCGGTTTTCTGTTGCCTGGTTTGTACCATGAAGCTGATTGTCTAATTTTTTAAGTAAGATTTTTATAAGACTATTTGGCCCTGCTGGCCGCTAGTTAAACTATGTGGTTCAATTTAAAATTTTTTCACTTTTATAGGCCATTCACTGATATAGTACTTTTGCAAAATGAGCAAACATAGCCTGCATTTATAGTCATTTCAGAAAGAAAATTATTTGATAAAGAAGATACTAAAATATTTCAAGAAATAGCTGACTTGTGATTAAAATGCCTCGAAAGATAACATATGGTAAAAAATTTTAAAAAGAGCAATGTAGATACATTTATTTTATTTATTTATTTATTTTGGTCAGTGTTAGCAGAATAGTGTATGGAGAAAGCGTATCACAGAGAATTTCTATCCTTGAGACATTTAAAATAAGCATCCTTGTAAGAAGCCAAGCCAGGCCCATTCTTTTTTTTTTTTTTGAGACGGAGTCTTGCTGCGTCGCCTAGGCTGGAGTGTGCAATGGCACGATCTTGGCTCACTGCAACCTCCACTTCCCAGGTTCAAGCAATTCTCCTGCCTCAGCCTCCCAAGTAGCTGGGATTACAGGTGCGTGCCACCATGCCCGGCTGATTTTTGTATTTTTAATAGAGGTGGGATTTCACCATGTTGGCCAGGCTTGTTTTGAACTCCTGACCTCAGGTGATGCACTCTCGTCGGCCTCCCGCCAGGGCCATTCTTGATGGGGAAACACTGAAGATGTCCAAATGAAGAAACACTGAAGGCCTGCAGGTGAAGTCAGGAGCAAGGTGAGGACATTTATTTTCACCATTGTTTGGGAGGTGCGAGTCAGTGTAATAAGTAAAGTAAGGCAAAAAGGATTATGGATGTTGAAAAGGAAGCCATACATTTATCACCATTTCCAGGAATAGTGATTCAGTAGAGGAGAAGAACATTCCTGAGAATAAGTTGAAAGTTTGAAGTGGAAGAAAGAGAGGTTGAAACATTTTCTGTTGGGTGCCCTCTGTTTTTGGTGAATGGAGGCTTTTCCTGAAAGTGGAGGGGATGAGAGTGAAATTGGGCAACTAAGAAGATTGGGAAGAAAAGATATGGAGAAGCCGCTGTGATGAAAAAATATGTGGAATAGCTCCAAGAGCTCAACAGAGGGTGAATTAACATGAAGACACTGGGAGTCGGTCAACAGAGGTGGTTTGTGTGAGTCAGGGTGGCATCTGGATTCTCTGAGCATAAGCGGTTCATTACCTGTGTAGGCAGCTTAATAACCATCTGAGTGCTTAAGGAAGTGGTTCAGCCCCTTCCACACAAATTTGCTCCTAAGATCTTTGACTGCACAAGACCCTGGAGTTGGAGACCTTGTAAGATCAGTTGTAAGTAAGGTAAGGGAGAAAGGAAGGATGAAAATGTTCGGGAGGAGAAGCTGGTGTGGTATTTTTATAGTGGGCAGATCTGTCAGTGGGATGTCTCTGATTGTGTGCAAAAAGGCCTGGATGGTAATTCCTACTTCCTAGGGTTGTTGTGAAGATTAACTGAATCAAGTGTCACAGTGAGCACGAACTGTTTCCCCATAGCGCCCTGCATACAGTCAACTCTCAGTAGATACTTGCCTTAAAAGCAAAAGCAAAAATCTCTGCGAGCCCAATTCTCTGAGATATTTAAGCTGTCTTGATTCCCACACATCCTTTAAGTCTTCATCGTGTTTAAAATTTCTCTGTACACTGATCCTGGCACCTGTGCTTTCAGATCTGCCTTTGCATCTTAAGAAATCTCTGCTTGAGCCTGCCATTCCTTGTCCCTGTTTCCCTCTTTCACGGGTTTCTCAGATAAATGGGTTACATATACTGTCTCTTCTCTTATCATTAAATCGCTTTAATTCCAAAGAATTCGGCTGTTTATACCTCTCTTCTACTCAAATTCTCCACGTAGGTAAACATGGATAATGGACACATAAACAACAAAGTATACTGTCAGGTGATAATAAGTACCATGGAGAAAAGCACTTCAGTGTAAGGGGCATAGGGAGTGCCAGGCATGTGTAGGGGAGGTTTGCTAATTTTTTTACAGTAGTCTCGGCGGGCCTTTCTAATAAGGAGACACTTACACAGATCTAAAGGTTGTGAAGAAGCAAATCGTGTAACTATCTGGGGAGAAGAGCATTCCAGGCAGCCAGTGTAAAGTCCCTGAAGTGGGGACAATGTTGATGCGTTTGCAAAAAAGCAAGGAAGATTTTTACAGATAGAACAGAGTGATCAAGCAGGGGATGGTGTCAAGAGAGGTAGGCAGGTAGATGTGGCATTGAGAGCATGTGGAAATTATCTGCTGCTTGCTTCTGTTTTCTCAGTAAGAGGGAGGATGGGGCAAAAGGAATTGGAGATTTGAAGAGATGTTCAGTTAGGAAAGTGGGAGAGTAAATATGGATTTGAGCAAAGTGTGATCCTTGGACCAACAGCACCAGTATCGTCTGAGAATGTGTTAGAAATGCACATTCTTGGGATCCATCCCAGACATACATACTGCATCAGAAACTCTGGGGGTGAGGACGGACAGTCTGTATTTTAACAAGCTATTCTGATGTACAGAAAAGTTTGAGAGTCACTGGATTAGGGAGACGAGTATAATGCAGTAAGGATCCATTTGAGCTTAGTGGTCTTAAATTTGATGTGAAAGCAGTCAGTAAATTGTGCTGAAGCAAAAAAGGGTTGAGAGAGTTGAGTGTGTACAAAGGATTTTTTAAAATGATATACCATAAAATCTAAGCTACATAAAGAAGTGAGGACAGGGCATCACAATTTGTGGAATATAGCTAAAGTCGTACTTTGGGGAAAATTACAGCAAATAAAGTCAATGACCTCAGGTTTTGTCTTATGAAATTAGAATACTAAACAAACAGTAAATGACACCAAAAAAAGTAGAAGAAATATCAGAGCATAAATCAGTGAAATGGAATAGAAAATAAACCAAAAACTGGTTCTTTGAGAAGCTTAATTTAAATTTTTTTAAAAATACAAATGTCTAGCCAGACTAATCAAAAATTAGGAGACATGCAGATTACCAGTGAGAGAGGTAATATCAATATAAATTCTACAGATATTAAAAGGATAATAAGAGACTATTACGGTCAACCTTATGCCAGTAAATTTGACAACTTATATAAAATGGATAAATTCAGTGAACAGCGCAAACCACCAGATCTCACTCAAGAAGAAATAGAAACCTGAGTAGTCCTGTATCTGTTATAGAAATTGAATTTGTAGTTGAAAACCTTCCCACAAAGGAAACTGCAGACACAGATGGCTTTGCTATGGAATTCTACCAGACATTTAAGGAAGAGATGGTATTAATTATATTCTAACTCTTCTAAGAAATTAAAGAGGAAAGAATACTTCCCTTGTGTTTCTATGGTACAGACACCATAACCAGGCAAGCATATTACAAGTAAAAGTATAGACCAATATTTCTCATGAACATAGCTATAAAAATACCTGACAAAATTTTAACAAATGATCCAGCAATTCATAAGAAGAAAAACACATCATGACCAAGTAAATGTATGGAATGCAAGCTTGATTTAACACTCAAAACTCAGGAAAGCAATTTATATTAACAGGCTAAAAAAGAAAACCGTATGATCATTTGATTGCCGTAGATGAAAAATAATTTGACAAAATCAAACATCTATTCCTGATTAAAAAAAAAAAGAACTCTTAGCAAACTGTGGAATAAAAGAGATCTTTTCAACCTGATAAAGGCATGTATGAAAAACCTACAGCTAACTTCATGTTTAATAATTTAAGATTGAATGCTTTTCCCTAAGATCAAGAACATTCAACTTTGTGCTGGAGTTTATAGACAGTGAAATAAAGGAAGATAAAGGAAAGTAATTCAGATTTAGGGAAGAAAATTCAGGCTAGAAAGGAAGAAGTACAACTGTCTGTATTCACTGACAACATGATTGTCTATGTAGCAAATATTGTGGAATGTACAGAAGAAATACTAGAAATTCTAGAACTAATTAATCAATTTGGGAAGATTGCAAGATGAAATTCAATACATAAAAGTTAATTGTTCTAGCACTTTGAGAGGCCAAGGCAGGAGGATCACTTGAGCCTAGGAGTTCGAGACAAGCTTGGGCAACACAGTGAGACCCCGTCTCTTAAAAAAAGAAGTCAGTTGTATTTCTATATATTAGTAACAAGCAATTGAACATTGATATTTGCAAATACGATTTGTAATAACATCAAAAACACTAACTAGAGATAAGGCTAATAAAATACATGTAAGATCTATGCACTAAAAACTGTAAAACATTGCTGATATAAATTTAAAAGGCTTAAATAAGTCAAGAGAGATACTGTTTTTATGGTTCAGAAGATGCAATATTGTTAAGATTGATAGTTTTACTCAACTTGATCTGTAGTTTCATTGCCATCTCAGTTAATATTTCAGCAAAGTTTTTAGTAGAAATTGACAAACTGATTCTAAAGCTCTTACAGAAATGCTAAGGATTAGAGCAAAACACATTAAAAAGAGAATAAAGTTTTAGGACTTACATTTCCTGGCTTCATGACTTATTATAAAGGCACAGTAATCAAGTCAATGTGCTACTGGTATAACAATTGTTAAAAGGAAAACCTTAGACAAATTAAATTTAACAGAATTTAATTGATTAAAGAATGATTTACGAATTGGGCAGTCCCTCTGAACCAGAACAGGTTCACAGAGGCTCCAGTGCAGCCATGTGGTGGAAGAGTTGTGAACAGAAAAAGGAGAGTGATGTACAGAAAGCAGAAGTGTGATGTATGGAAACAGCTGATTGGTTACAGCTCCCTGTTTGCCGTACTTGAAAACAATTTGAAAAGTTGGCTGCCTTTGATTGGCTAAAACTCAGTGATTGGCTAAAACTCAGTGATTGGTACAAGAGTGTGTTGCAGTCTGTTTACACATCGAGTTAGGTTATAGTTCTCTATGTAGGAAGAAACCTTTAGACTGAACTTCAAATGTGGAAGGAGGCAGCTTTAGGCTGAACTTAATTTAACAGAATAAATACATCAGTAGAACATCATAGAGAGTCCAGAAATAGACTCACAGACATATGTGGCCAGTTGATATTTGACAAAGGTGAAAAGGTACTCAGTGGAAAAAGGATAATCTTTTCAACAAATGGTGCTTGAAGAATTGTATATCTATATGCAAAAAGTGAACTTCATTTTATTTGTGAAAATTTTTTTCCAGTAAACCTTTTGCACTTCTAAAAAGTGAACTTCAGTCTATACCGTGTACCATATATAAAAGTTAAAACGGGTCATAGGATTAATTTAAGACCTAATATTGTAAAATTTCTAGAATAAAACATTGGAGAAAATCTTTGTAACCTTGGATTATGCAATGATTTCTTAGAGATGACACCAGCAAAATTTCATAACAGTAAAATTTGATCAATTGGACTTCAGAAAATTTAAGAATTTCTGCTCTTTGGAAGACACTCTTAAGAGAATAGAAATACAAACCATTGGGAGAAAATATTTTGCCAATTATACAACGAAAGATTTGTATCTAGACTTTACACAAAACTCTTAAAACTCTGTACTAAAAAAACAAGGAACTCAGATAAAAAGGATGGGCAAAAGATTTGAACAGACCCAAGAAGATACACAGATGACAAGTAAGCACATGATAAGATGTTCGATGTCATTGAAATGCAAATCAAACCAGAGTGAATTACATCTCTATTAGAATGGCTAGAATTAAAAAGTCTGACCAGGTGTTGGCTAGGATATTAAGTAACTACAGTTTTTATACACTGCTGGTGGAAATGTAAAATGGTACAGCTACTTTGGCAAACAGTTTTCACCTTATAGAAAGTTAAAAACATACACTTCCCACCTGACCCTAAGTGCTTGCCCAACAGAAAGGAAAGCAGCTGGGAGCGGTGCCACATGCAAGCTGTCCCAGCTACTTGGGAGGCTGAGCCAGGAGGATCACCTGAGCCCGGAGTCTAAGGCTGCAGTGAGAGACCTTGACTCTTAAAAAAATGAAAAGGTTTGAAGGACTAAGTTGGAGGCTAATTTAAAAAAGAAAAAGGAAAGCATGTATATGTATGAAGACTTATATAAGTACATGAATGTTCATAGCAGCCTTATTTGTAAAGCTGGAAACAATCCAAATATCTATTAGCAAGTGAATGGATATTAGCAAGTGAATGGATAAAATAATTGTGGCATATATGTACGAGGGCATATCTCTCAACAATAAAAAGAATGAACTATTGATACACCCAACAATATAGATTAATCTCAAAATATGTCAGGTGAAAGAAGCCAGGTCAAAAAAACAGATACCGTATGATTCTATTTATTTGAAATTCTAGAAAATGCAAACTAATTTGTAGAGATGGAAAACAGATGAGTGTTTGCCTTGGGAGCAAGTGTGAGATGGGGAGGGTGGAAGGGAGGAATTAGAGGCTATAAAGGAAACATTTCGGAGTGATGTGTATGTTCATTTTTTCTGATCATGGTGATGGTTTCATGGCTATTACATGTCAAAACTTGTCAAATTTTACATTTAAAATATGTGTAATTCATTGTATTTCAGTTATATTCCAATAAAGGCATTTTTAAAAAAGTAAAATCGGAAAGAATAGTATGACAAAAGGTAGCCAAGTTTGGACGTAACACAGTTAACTAAACAGATGCTGGTAGAAACCAAATAAACATTTGGGGAGCTAAAATAAAAAAAAAGCTAACATTATTGACTGGTTTTTGGAACCAAATTCATTCTTTGCTATTTTTAGTTCATGTTTTTTTAGAGACAGGGTCTCAACTCTGTTGCTCAGGCTGGAGTGCAGTGGCACAATCATAGCTCAGTGCAGCCTCAAACTCCCGGGCTCAAGCAATTTTCCTGCCTCAGCCTCCCAAGTAGCTGGGACTGTAGGCATGCACCACCATGCCTGGCTAATTTATTTTTATTTTTTTTTCAGGAGACAAGGTTTCACTATGTTACCCAGGTTGGTCTTGAACTCCTGAGCTCAAGCAGTCCTCCCACCCTTGGCCTTCCAAAGTGTTAGGATTACAGACATGAGCCATCATGCCCAGACTAGCTCATGATTTCTCTGTGGACTGCTCTATGAAACATGTGTTTTTTACTAATATATGCTATTATCATACTTACATGAGCTTGAAGACAAATTGGGTGTTTCTTTATGATGTCTGAACTTATCCTCATAGCTTCACAAACTATTTTCAGGGTCTGATTGGAAGTTTTATGATGTAGCTTTTACATGATGGTTATCACCAGGATATCATATGCACCAAGTATTTAAATATAATTTTACAGTAACAAAAGCTTTATCGAAGACATAGATGACTTTTAGGCTTTTAGGAATTCATTGTTTTGAATTATCCTTGTGTCTTTTTTGAACATTAATTTACCTAGGTTTGCCTTCCTTAGTGCTTGGTACGTAGGTGCTCAGTGATTACTGAACTAATAATTACAGTGTAAGAGAGGCAAAATAGGCATGCTGATTAGGAAAACAAATCCCAAATCCTTCAGTTCTTTGAGGCTTTTCCAGCAAATACATATGATTGCTGCAAATCATAACAGTGAGAAATGCTGATGATGTACCTTTTGGAGTTAAAAGACATTTCTGTACCAACTTGTTTCTGATAAAACAATCAGTAACTATATGGTATTAATTGGACCCCAGTAGATTATGTTCATGTAATTGTTGTATTATTATAGCATTTAATTAGTATTTCAGTAAGTGCTGATATAAATACATCAGCTTGTCACTTGTTCCTAATTATACAATATTGCAGGAAGTGGACTAGTATAATAGAAAAGAGGGGGTCAGTCCCCTTGGTGATATGTCATCTTAATTAAGATCAAGGAATTCTTAAGTTTTGTGTGTATGGGAAAATAGCAAACTGAAAGCAGTTCTTCGTCATTTTACACTGTGCTTGATGGATTAAATTGGTTAGTAGTAAGGAGATGGCAAATTAATTGGCTTTTGCATTTCCAAAACACTTAAGATGGAAAATGGAAAAGATGGAGGTAGATGAACATGCTATGTGCATATTACTGCTAACGAAATCTAATTCAGTCTTTAGCACTGGCTTTGAGTAGAAGTATTACCTTCAGTTGTAGATAAGATAATGAATGTAGTATAGTCTCAAATAACTAGAGGCCGAATGAAATTGATATATTGCATTAGTTCTGCATTATTTATTGTGTCTGATAAAGCAACAGCATATGCTCGATGCTTTTACCATCATCTACATGATACTCTGTATTACTCCAAGTGAGTGGCTATATTGGTCCTAGGTTAACTTTTACAGTAAGAGCTGTGGTATTCTGTATAAATTAATATCCCCAAACTTAAACTATAGATGGGAGAATGGCAGAAGAAGCAGAAGCACTGATTGAAAAGAAAATGAAGAAACAGAGAAATGAACAGGGTGTTGAAACTGAGAAATCAATGAATTTTTCACAGTAATTATACACTGTAAGTGATTCTAAAAGAGGAAATCCAGACCATCAAGAAAATACTGAATACAAATAAATGTTAATTTTTAGTTCCCAATAAGAACAAAGTCAAAATATAAAGAATAAAAATGGAAGCTAGAAATACTGATGTCCTGAGTTTTCCTTCTAGGAATCCTTTTTAGACCATCTGTGGTTTGGATCAAGACAGCATATGTTGGTCCTTTTCAACATATGAAACATATCCCTAGCACCTGGCATGCAGTACTTGGAAGTTAGGAGGTGCTAAATAAATGATTTCTTTAAATCCTTTTTTTCTTCATGATGTAATCTGTGCCATCTCCTTCTTTGTTTTGTTTTCTATTTCTTTAATTTCTCCTTTACCTTATAAGCCTTTTCTTCTTGTTTCTTTTATCATGTTTTAAATTTGTTGGGTTTAATATTTAAACAATTTATTTTTCAATTAGAAAAAAATTTCTAATAAAGGCATGTAAGACAGTCCATCTTCCTGGGTTCTTTGCTTTGACTGTTTTCCTTAGGTTTTCATGTCTCAGTTTCTTGTATTTCTAAATAGCCTATACTGTTTTTTTCTTTCTTTTTTTTTTTAAAGAGATAGGTCTTGCTCTGTTGCCCAGGCTGGGGTGCAGTGGTGTGATCATAGCTCACTGTAACTGCAGACTCTTTGGGCTTAAGTGATCTTCCCACTTCAGCCTCTTAAGGAGTAGCTGGGACCACAAGTGTGTGCCACCATGCCCGGCTAAGTTTTTAAATTTTTTGTAGAGACAGGGTCTCACTGTGTTGCCCAGGTTGGTCTCAAACTCCTGGATTCAGGTGACCCTCCCACATTGGCCTCCCAAAGAGCTAGAATTACAGGGATGAGCTACCATGCCAGGCCCTCTAAATTGTCTATATTATTTAGAATAATATTTTTTAAAAGGTTTTCTTTTAGATTATCATGTTAATTTTTAGTTTTATTGCATTTCAGTCATAAATATGGCCTATATGATTTTTGCATTTTGGAATTTTGAGATTTTCTTTGTGGCATATTGCATGATAACTTTTGAGAAATGTTCTGCAGGCACTGGAAAAGAACATGTATTCTGTATTTGAAAAAATAAATACCCAGGTTTAATTGTTACTCTGATTTTTATATCTGTCTTGAATTTTTCTTCTAATTTAGTTTTTTAAAAAAATCAATAGGATAAATTCTCTGTTATCCCCATTGTTAAAGTCTATTAGACTGATTACTGTATGCCCTTTAGTGAAATGTCTTTATTTTTCTCCACACACTTGAATAATCATTGCTGGGCATAGAATTCTGACTTTAAAGAACTTTTTTTTTTTTTTTTTGAGACTGAGTTTCCTGCTTGTTGCCCAAGCTGGAGTGCAATGG
>NW_012104366.1:667507-671634 GCF_000951045.1 Mandrillus leucophaeus | reverse complement strand
GTATGCCCTTTAGTGAAATGTCTTTATTTTTCTCCACACACTTGAATAATCATTGCTGGGCATAGAATTCTGACTTTAAAGAACTTTTTTTTTTTTTTTTGTTGACCAGACTGCAGTGCGATGGTGCGATCTCGACTCACTGCAACCTCTGCCTCCCGGGTTCAAGCGATTCTCCTGCCTCAGCCTCCTGAGTAGCAGGGATTACAGGCATGCGCCACCACGCCTGGCTAATTTTCTATTTTTAGTAGAGATGAGGTTTCTCCTTGTTGGTCAGGCTAGTCTCGAACTCCCGACCTCAGGTGATCCGCCCGCCTTGGCTTCCCAAAAGTGCTGGGATTATAGGCGTGAGCCACCGCGCCTGGCCACTTACAGAACTCTTTCCTAAGAAACTGTAGACCACCTTTGCTGTCCTCTAGTATTTCATGTTTCAGATAAGGGATCTGATTCTTCTTTAGTGCTTTATCCCTAATACTCCAGCAGTAGTCACCCAGGTCTCACCTTGTCCTGTTTAATATCTCTCCCACCTCTAAGTAGCTCTGGACGTGCTTTCCTTTCACCTGAGTCACATTTTATATTTGTCCAGTCACTGTGCTATGTAGATCTATCTGGTGTATACGCCTAGCCTGGGCCTTTGTTGGGGCCATGATTCTGTCCTCCTTGGTTTCATTCCAAGGATATTATTGGCTTGATATATGCGATCATTCTCGTGGCTTGCTTTGATCTTGGGTCCTGACCCTCATTGACCCAGTTGGGACCAATTATCTTACTTTCACTTACCATATCTACTTATTTATGGCTCCATCCTTGGTTATAGTCAAAAAGCTCAGCTGCTTTACCCAGCCCTGAGACTAAAGCTGGGCAAGATGAATGTTCTAAAGTCCTAGCTGAGAAGGTGTCAGCTCAGTCCCCAGTGGGTCCTTGGAACAGCCCAGGATACCAGAGCAGGTGCTCATTCCCACTGTGTGGACCCTAACACCTGATATCTACCTCTTGGTTACAGCAGGTGAAGTAGAATTTTAATCCACATGGCCCAGATTGCTTTTAGAATGGATGGTGGGAGTACGCTCAAGTTAACAGGTGTGGGTAGCTTAAATTAGCAAGATACAGGGCTATGCGATGACGACTGGGCAATGTCATTTCTACCCACAGCACAGCCAGGTACCATCATAGCTCTCATCCTCACAGCCACCCCTCACAAATGAATTTCTTTTTTGCACTTATGATTCCTTATTTGAGAAGTGGCATTACATCTAAATGCTAGGGATTGAGGGTGGTTCTGTTAGGATGCTGAGATTTTTCAGTTACCTGGAAATTGGTTGTGTTCATTTTAAAGTACTAACCAGCCAACCTAGGCAACGTGGTGAAACCCTGTCTCTACAAAAAAATACAAAAATTAGCTGGGTGTGGTGACGTATACCTGTAGTCCTAGCTACTTGTGGGGCTGTGGTGGGAGGATTGCTTGAACCTGGGAGGTCGAGGCTGCAGTGAACCGAGATCGTGCCACTGCACTCCAGCCTGAGTGACAAAGTGTCTTAATAAATAAATAAATAAAGCACCAACTAGTAGGTATGTGATTTTAGATTTGTCCTGGGTTAAATGAAATTTAAACCATTTATCAGATCTGGTCTCTGGCCTAGAATTTCCTCACCTTGTTTTATGCTTTTGAAAGTCCTGGGGAGAATAATCCTGAATTGAATTCAGATTGTTTGCTTTTACTCCTTGACTTCATGGGTGGATAGACACTGTTTTGATGGGGAGTTATGTTCTCAGAAGTTACCACATGTATCAAATATGTCCCAAGTAGAGAATATACATAATATGCAAACCCCAGAAATGGTTTAAGAAAGGACTCAAGTAAGATTTCATAACTGAGGGAACACTGAGGTTTGTAGGTGATGAAGCACAACTGCAGATTGCATTGCAGAGATTTGTTATTCTTACTCTGGGGCCATAGTTCCCAAGTCCCCTGACTCTCCCTACTTAATTCTCTCCACCTCCACATATACAAAAGGCTTCAGTGGCTATTCTAGCCAACTGATGTACCCCTTCTAGTCGAGTTTCTAAAGAATGGTGTGTGTGTATATGTGTTTGTGTGTGTGTGCACGTGCCCCTCATCCTATCTTATTTCCTGTTGATTTCAACTATGTTTTAAAATGTTAATCAACCATTTCCCATCCATATCTCCACATACCCAGAAGCCAACAAAATGCCACCAGTAGCACAGACGTTAAGAGTTCTGAGGGATTAATACAGTTCTGAAAGAGATGTGTGTGTGTGTGTGTGTGTGTGAGATTTGAGAAGGGGTTCTAGTTATAGTGCTATTGAAACAAAATGTGGATGGATCCAAGGCCCAACCAAGGACATGTGAAAACTGAGAAAACCAAAGCATGGACTTTAGAACTGGACTACAGGAATTGACTCTCTTTTGCATATTGAACAGCCATTTACAAATTCATGGCTTTGGCGTGCTCCACACTTGAAGGGGGTCTAGTTTAGTGACCGGTTTCAGTTTATGGTATACCTTGGAAAATATGGAGCGACTGTGACTGAGAAAGCGGCCTTAAAACATTGTAGTAAAATACATATGACATAACATTTACTATCCTAACCATTTTAAAGTATACAGTTCAGTGGCATTAAGTTCATTCACATTGTCATACTACCATAACCATCAGCCATATACAGAAAGCTGCTTTCTTTTATGATGCTCTAGAAAAGTGAGAACTCTTCTTTCCTAACTAGTGCAGTGTTATTCAGAGATCTTTCTGCAGTGATGGGAATGTTCTCCTTCTGCACCGTCCAGTGTAGCAGCCACTAGCCATCTGGCTCTTAAGCATTTGGAATGTGGCTTCTTAAGGAACTGAAATTTTAATTATATTTAATTTTAATTATTTTAAATTTAAATAGCCGCTGTAGAAGAGGATTAGCAAGTCTTTAATGACCCTAGTGCAGCCCTGGAATCCTAGGGTTACTGGTTCGCAGCGCCCTGATGCTTCCAAAGGAGTCAAGGCTTATCGCTATGGTAAACTAGGGTTGCATTTTCTCATAGAAATGATAATATAATTCTGGTTGGCTATGTTATCTGGGAATATTCTATACTTCTGCTCAGCAGAATAGGCTCAGTGAGATTTTTTTGAGTGGCCTGAGAACCTAATATCATTCTATATAGAACATTGTCTTTATGATGAGGTTTCATTTGTATCTAAACCAGTTGATTTACCATCTTTGGACCTCCATCTCCTTGAATAGACTTGCTATGTGTTTCATTTCCCCAGAATTCCCTCCACAGGAGATGACAACACATTGTATTTAAGGCTTAGTACATGTTGACTCTTTAATTGTTGTGTCATAGATGGTTGCATCAATGAAAGTTTAGGTAGGTGTTCTATGTAGGGATTAATGAGAGAATGTTTTTACTCTGCTGACTCTGAGGTGACATTGAACACATTTCATCTTCTCTTTTGCTGTGATTTATCAGTAGTCACCCTTACCCATCCTCTCAGGACCATAAACACTAGAAATACATTCTCTCCTGAAATCTATAGCACTTGACCTGCCTGTAAGCATACAAATCTTGGGAAAATGAGCATATCCTGCGGTTTTCATTTATTCATAATGGTATGTTCCCAGTAATGGGGAAGTAGACTGATTCTGGGGACCACCAGTGGTCTGTTCATTGCTTGAATAATTTTGCTATTCCTAATGATGCCATTACTCCTGCTTATCCATGTTTATTGCTGCAATTATTCATATATAAAAGTAATTTTGTCTAGTACCTATTATATGAAGGGAAATTTATTACATATTTCTTTTTTATGTAATTTTCCAGCATAGAATTTCATAATTTTACTTTCTCTGAATGAAAAAAGCCACATTGTGTCCTTGATTGTTGTTACTGTTTTGCATACTTATTATATTGCATAACCAAAATATAAACAGACCCTCAATTTACTGAATGTGGGTGAGCATAAAAGAGGAGGAATAGGACAAAGGGATTCAGGGGCTTTTAGGGTTCTTGGAAGTGAAAGAAGTTGGAAAGCTTCATTTATGTTCTTTATTCTTTTTTTTTTTTTTTTTTTTAAGAGATGGGGTCTCACTTTCTTGGCCAGGCTAGTCTCAAAATCCTG
>NW_012104366.1:664319-665212 GCF_000951045.1 Mandrillus leucophaeus | reverse complement strand
TGACTTGTTCTCACAACCTCATGCTTGAAGCCTAATCCCTGCCCCCATGTCTCCAGAAACATGTGATTGATCAAAGTCACCCATCTTACCATATCTACCTCACTGCCCCTCTAAAAACCCTCCAACTTGATGGTCTGGTACCTCTTTGCCTTTCAAGCACCAGCTGTCACTACGCTTTGCCCTGCACTTAGGGTCCCACATGACAGAATGTTTCCACATCCCCCTCCTCATCAGTCATTTGGGGCCTGTTTGCCTTTCTTTGCCCAGGAATCCTTTGCCACGTACCACCCCGTGCAGGGTTAAGTATTCCTGACATGCTCTCATGATAGCCAAAGCCGGTACCTCATACTTACCCATTTTGTATCATTGTCATCTGTGTATCAGCCAGCTGTCACCTTCCTTCCTCACAATTGGAGTGTTTATTTCATATGCATCTATTTATTTATTTATTTGGAGACAGAGTCTTGCTCTGTTGCCCAGGCTGAAGTACAGTGCCATGATCTTGGCTCACGGTAGCCTCCACCTCCTGGGTTCAAGCGATTCTCCTGCCTTAGCCTCCCAAGTAGCTGGGATTACAGGCACCTGTCACCACGCCCGGCTAATTTTTGTATTTTTCGTAGAGACGGGGTTTCACTGTGTTGGCCAGGCTGGTCTCGAAGTCCTGACTTCAGGTGATCCGCCCGCCTTGGCCTCCTAAGGTGCTGGGATTACAGGTGTGAGCTACCGCACCTGGCCTGTTTTTTTGTTTTTGAGTCCCCAGCATTCAGCATAGTTTCTGGATTATGGGAAAGATATAATCAGTGTTTGTTGAATGGGTTGTTTTGTGAATGTTTGCTAATTTATTGACCAGTATTAGGTGAGACTTTTCCTTAAGAACTTTTTTTTTTTTTTTT
>NW_012104366.1:644944-663124 GCF_000951045.1 Mandrillus leucophaeus | reverse complement strand
TTGATGAATTCTCCCATTCCAGTCATTGACTGTCAGTGGTCTTAGTGTCTGTCTTAGTCTGTTTGTGCTGCTGTAACAGAATACCTTGAGACTGTGTAATACTCTTTTTTTCTTGAGACAGATTCTCCCTCTGTTGCCCAGACTGGAGTGCAGTGGCACTATCTTGGCTCACTGCAATCTCCACCTCCTGGGTTCAAGCAGTTCCCATGCCTCAGCCTCTTAAGTAGCTGGGATTACAGGGGCACACCACCACGCCCAGCTAACTTTTGTATTTTTAGTAGAGACGGGGTTTTGGCCAGGCTGGTCTCGAACTCCTGGCCTCAAGTGATCCACCTGCCTCAACCTCCCAAAATGCTGGGATTACGGGTGTGAACTACCTCACCCAGCCGAGACTGGGTAATTTATAATGAACAGAAATTTGTTGGCTCACAGTTCTGGAGGCTGGGAAGTCAGTATCAAGATGCTAGCATCTGGCGAGGACCTTCTTGCTGGGTTATCATATGTCAGAAGGCAAGATGGTACGAGAGAGCAAGATGGGGAGAAACGTGATTTTTAAATAACAGCACCAATCCCACACGTGAAGGTGGAGCCCGCATGGCCTAATCAGCTCTTAAAGGTCCCAGCTGTTAACACTGTTATAATAGCAATTAAATTTCAGAATGAGTTTTGGAGGGGACAGACACTCAAACCACAGCAGTATCTTTATTTATCTAAGTTGTTTTTATAGGGTTTTAAGAAAGAAATCCTCTTTGGACAGCTCTGGGGGGTACTGAACAAGTTGAAGTTACTGCTTCTACAGCCTGGGAGGTGTTTATGATGCAGCTATTCGGGCACTAATGTTGATTATACCAACTTATCATCTTAACTTTCGAGTAGATAATATTGTTTGGGCATTAAGACGAATTTGTTCTTTTATACTGACTGCTCTCTTTGTCAGGAATTTTCTTTGTCTTTAGAGATAGGGTGACTGTCCCACAATTATTCAGTGTTTGCAGTGACTTTATAAAATATAGTTACCACAAATAACAAGAATCAACTGTGCATGTAGATTATCTTGGTACAAAGAAAGAAATATACACAGAAGGGGTACTGTGGTGGAGAGTAATTGGTAGTGGTAGGAGAGAGACCTTTTCTTTAGGCTGGTCCTTTTGAAAGGATTTTATTTGAGATCCATGGAACAAACAGGAGAAAGAGCATTTTTGTAGGCATAAGGAATGGCTATAAAACAGGAAGGAGCTTGATATTTTTAAGGAACTGAAAGAAAAGCCATGTGACTGGAGGAGAGTAACACAGGATGAAGTTGAAGAAGAAAGCAGGAATGTGAATATATTGTCTTTTGGAGACCACACTAAGGAGTGTAGCCTTGGAATATGTAATGGGAAGCCACTGGATGGTTTTAAACTGGGAATGGGATGATTATGTTTCAAAACATAATATTCTCTGTTCTGGGGGGAATTGGTTGAAGAAGGCAAGCGGTAAAATGGAAAAATGAGTCAAGAGGCTGGGCATGATAGCTCGCTCACGCCTGTAATCCCAGCACTTTGGGAGACTGAGGCAGGTGGATCTCTTGAGCCCAGGAATTCAAGACCAGCCTAAACAACGTGGTAAAACCCTGTCTCTACAAAAAATGCAAAACTTAGCCAGGCATGGTGGTGCGTGCCTGTGGTCCCAGCTACTGGGGAGGCTGAGGTGGAAGGATCACTTGAACCTGGGAGGCGGAGGTTTCATTGAGTGGAGATTGCGCCACTGTACTCTAGCCTGGGTGACCAAGTGAGACCCTTTGTCAAAAAAAAAAAAAAAGAAAGAAAATGAGTTAAGAGGCATGGCCATTCAATACTCAGTAGTTGCCAAATCTGCCAATATTACCTTCTGAATAGTTGTCAGCTCTGTCTCCTCCTCACTGTTGTATTAATAATTCACCATCTTTGCGTGACTTGTTCTCACAACCTCATGCTTGAAGCCTAATCCCTGCCCCCATGTCTCCAGAAACATGTGATTGATCAAAGTCACCCATCTTACCATATCTACCTCACTGCCCCTCTAAAAACCCTCCAACTTGATGGTCTGGTACCTCTTTGCCTTTCAAGCACCAGCTGTCACTACGCTTTGCCCTGCACTTAGGGTCCCACATGACAGAATGTTTCCACATCCCCCTCCTCATCAGTCATTTGGGGCCTGTTTGCCTTTCTTTGCCCAGGAATCCTTTGCCACGTACCACCCCGTGCAGGGTTAAGTATTCCTGACATGCTCTCATGATAGCCAAAGCCGGTACCTCATACTTACCCATTTTGTATCATTGTCATCTGTGTATCAGCCAGCTGTCACCTTCCTTCCTCACAATTGGAGTGTTTATTTCATATGCATCTATTTATTTATTTATTTGGAGACAGAGTCTTGCTCTGTTGCCCAGGCTGAAGTACAGTGCCATGATCTTGGCTCACGGTAGCCTCCACCTCCTGGGTTCAAGCGATTCTCCTGCCTTAGCCTCCCAAGTAGCTGGGATTACAGGCACCTGTCACCACGCCCGGCTAATTTTTGTATTTTTCGTAGAGACGGGGTTTCACTGTGTTGGCCAGGCTGGTCTCGAAGTCCTGACTTCAGGTGATCCGCCCGCCTTGGCCTCCTAAGGTGCTGGGATTACAGGTGTGAGCTACCGCACCTGGCCTGTTTTTTTGTTTTTGAGTCCCCAGCATTCAGCATAGTTTCTGGATTATGGGAAAGATATAATCAGTGTTTGTTGAATGGGTTGTTTTGTGAATGTTTGCTAATTTATTGACCAGTATTAGGTGAGACTTTTCCTTAAGAACTTTTTTTTTTTTTTTTTGGTACACAGAATTATACAAATAAAGGAATAATGCAGAATTATAGAAATAAAACCAGTTTTACAAAGCATATATGCACATTTATTCATTCCAAAAATATTTATTTAATTGCCAGGAGATGGTCTAACAATGGAGTGTAGGGGAGCGAACAAAACAATTCCCTGCCTTCTTGTAATTTAGATGTGTCTATGTTTGTATTACCTACCTATGTCTATATGTCCATTTTAATCTAATACATATGTAATACATATTGTATATAGGCTTTAATTTCTTTTTTTTTTTTTTTTTTTTTTTTTTGAGACGGAGTCTGTCTCTGTCGCCCAGGCTGGAGTGCAGTGGCCGGATCTCAGCTCACTGCAAGCTCCACCTCCTGGGTTTACGCCATACTCCTGCCTCAGCCTCCCAAGTAGCTGGGACTACAGGCACCTGCCATGTCGCCCAGCTAGTTTTTTGTTTTTTTTTTTAGTAGAGACGGGGTTTCAGCGTGTTAGCCAGGATGGTCTCAAACTCCTTACCTCGTGATCCGCCCATCTCGGCCTCCCAAAGTGCTGGGATTACAGGCTTGAGCCACTGCGCCCGGCCATAGGCTTTAATTTCTAGAATAGTTTTAAAGTTACAGAAAAGTTGCAAAAATAGTTCAGAGAGTTCCCATATGGCCCACACTGAGTTTCTCCTGTTATTAACATCTTACATTTATGTGGTACATCTGTTATAATTAATGAACTGATGTTGACACATTATTATAACTGAAGTCCATACTTTATTTGGATTTCCTTAGTTTTTACTTAGCGTCCTTTTTCTGTCCAGGACCCCATCGATAACACCACAGTACATTTAGTCATCATGCCACCTTAGGATCCTCTGAGCTGTGGCAGTTTTTCAGACTTTCTTTGTTTTTGATGACCTTGACAAGTTTAAGACATACTGGTAAGGTATTCTAGAGAATGTAAGGCATCCCTCAGTTTGGGTTTGTATATTTTTCTCATGAGTTAACTGGGGATTATGTGTTCTTAGGATTAAGGCCACAGAGGTAAAATACCATTCTTACCACATCATATCGACGCTACATGCTGTCAACATGAATTATCACTGTTGATGCCTTGAACCCTTGGCTGAGGTAGTATTTGTCAGGCTTAAAAGTACTTTTTTGCCTACCTAATTCACTTTTTGGGAGGAAGTCACTGTGTGCAGCTCACAGTGAAGGGACCAGAAGTTAGGCTCCACTTTCTTGTGGAGGCAGTATTGACATAAATTATTTGGCATTCTTCTGTAGAGTTGTCTGTTCTCTCCCATTTATTTATTTATATCAATATGAATTCCTATTTATTTTATACTTTGGATTAGAACCCATACTACTTTATTTTGTTGCTTAAATTGCTCTAGCTTTAGCTGTTGGGAGCACTTTGTCCCTTTGGTGTGCTCGTATCAGTTCGTTTTCTGAACATTTTCTTATTTTCTGGTACTCTCAGGGGCTCAAGTATCTATTTTTGAAAATATAAATAATTTTGCCTCTGATTTTATACAGAATTTGAAAATACTTTGATGTGCTTATATGAATTTGGACTGTTGAACAGATTACATTTTTTCATTATTGGATTGGTTTTATTTTTTGTGGTGATTTATATAGCTACTTATCATAGGTGAAAATATGTATGGTTATGGATTTTCTCTGAATGAATATTGTATTTATGACCACAGTTTTATACTTTCAATTTTTTTAAATATAACTTTCACTTCGCAAATCATATTAGAGAATTTTTACATTTCTCTGGCTTTCAGAGACATTTATGGTTGCCAGTAGCTGAACGGATATCATTATGCTGGAAGTGTTTCAGTGATTATATATGCTGAGTGGTAAGATTGCTTAGTCTAAAAAAAGGACTCCACAATATTTGGCTTTTGGTTGTAATTACCAGTCATGCTTGCCAGAAATTAAGTTTAGCTTTTAGAAGCCTAGAATTCTTAATATGTTTGTCTCTAACTAAATATTTCAGAGACTGTTATGAAACTGTCAGTAATTCCATTATATATTTTATGTTCAGCTTATTCTGAGTTACAGCTGATGAAATGACATATAGCCTGTGATTGCGCAACAACATAGAAAATGCTTAAGATAACAAGATGGAAATAGTAATATTTAGTCTAATTACAATTTTGTTTAAAAGGAAATGCTGGGCGCGGTGGCTCATGCCTGTAATCCCAGCACTTTGGGAGGCCGAGGCAGGCAGATCACCTGAGCTTGGGAGTTCAAGACCAGCCTGACCAACATGGAGAAACCTCGTCTCTACTAAAAACACAAAGTTAGCCAGGCAAGGTCGCACATGCCTGTAATGCCAGCTACTGGGGAGGCTGAGGCAGGAGAATAGCTTGAACCTGGGAGGCAGAGGTTTGTGGTGAGCTGAGATCACGCCATTGCACTCCAGCCTGGGCAACAAGAGCGAAACTCCATCTCAAAAAAATAATTAAAAGGAGACTAACTGTGATCCTAATAAATACGATTAAAGACTAGAGGGAAAATTACCACATTGTTAACAGAGAATATCTGTTAGGTCATATGATACTGCTTTTCTGCTATTTTCCAATTCAAAATAAAAATAAATTGGCTTGTGTTACTTGTTTAATGAGGAAAATGGAGACTTTTTAAAATTTAGAAAAAGAAGCTAAATTGTTTATTCCATTTTAGATACTGAAGGTTAAAAGGTCTTTTGAAGACATAGTCCATAATTCAGGTTGTTTACTGATGAACTAGTGAACCGGTTCCCATTTTGATAATTACAACCCTTTAAAGTTTACAGAATTGTTCATGTATCTTATTTCGTATTTTAAAAAGTCTGTATCAGATGGATTTTCACTTTATCCACACAAATGGATCAAAGTCCAAAGGTTAACACTCTTGTTGATGTATTGAAACCATGACTTCATTAATGTCTGATCAAGTGGAGCAGAGTGGGAGACCAAGGACCCTAGCTCTTGGAGCAAAGCTTGTGCACTAGAACTGCTGCTGCCATGGCTGGAGTTGCTATCAGACCTCATTTTGAGGGACGGCTTCACATTCCTCTCATAGGAGACTGATGACCTCAATAGATACCTTGGGGAGCCTGTTTGGATTAAAAATACCTAACATTGTCTAACTGTTTCTAATTTTTTTTAGCTTCTGGTGGTGAGGAGGGGGTGAATTGAGTTCGTGATTCAGGCTTGGAAGTTGCAGAGTAGCTTTTGTAGGCTGATGTCCTCTGAATGGGTTATATATGGAAGATTATAGTTTATAAAAGATATATTCCAGTCTTCAAATAATTTGCAAGAGTAGCACAATGAAAGGGAGATGCATTTTAAATCTTTTAGCAAATCTTTTATATTTTAAGTAAAATAAACGATACTTTTCAATTTAACATTTAGAGATACCTTCAAAGGGGCTTCTTTTTGTCCTTAAACTAGAGGAAAACTCTTTTTTTCTATTATGGCCCTTATCCCTAGGGTAGTGGCCAGTGCCCTACTTCTTTCCTTTCTATCACTAGGAAATATCATTGCATGCAAGAGAATAGGGACTGGAGTGATCCTTTCCATGACTGTTTCCTGGAGGGAGTCGGTTTTAATAAAAGGTTCTGATGTGTGTGTAAAACAGTAGTGGGATTACCACAGCATTGGTAGTCCAGCTCTGGAGTTAGGATTGCACCATCAAAAACCGGGCTAGCATTCAAGTCGTCTCATTTCATAGTGTTAGTGGGATTAGTTGCTCCAGTCTGCTAGCATACCACTGTGTGTGGTATAAGCTAGTGTACCTTCCAGCAGACTGCCCATGAATTCTTCATAATGGGATTTAGCAGTACACACTAAGATGATAATCAAGAACCATACGCAACTGTAATGCCTCTTTTCTTAATAATCACCCTCAAATAGCCCTTGAAAATCAGTGCAACAAAACTTGGCCATCTGTTCACAAAACTTTCAAAATCGAAAAATAATAATCTACCATATAATAAAACACTTTAATATGAATTTTAAATGTATATTTTGGTTTTTTTTCAGATACCTGATTATAAAATATTCAGGTAGTGCAGCAAAAATGAAAGCTCTTCAATAATCTTACCTTTCTCCCCGCCAAATTTAAGTATACCCTTCCAGATTTATAAAATATGTGTGTATCTATGTATAACCTGCATTTTCACTCAATAGTATGTCATACTATAGTTTCCACTTTCCACCATTTTAAGCAATGTGTCAATTAGTATTCTTATATGTACGTAAAGTTTTTAATTTTTTAAGGAATGTATTAATCCATTCTCCTGCTGCTGTGAAGGAATACCTGGAACTGGGTAGTTTATAAAGAAGAGGTTTGGCCAGGCGCAGTGGCTCACTCCTGTAATCCCAGCACTTTGGGAGGCCAAAGCGGGCGGATCACGAGGTCAGGAGATCAAGACCATCCTGGCTAATATGGTGAAACCTGGTCTCTACTAAAAATCCCCCCCCCCAAAAAAAAAATTCTGGGCGTGGTGGTGAGCACCTGTAGTCCCAGCTACTCAGGAGACTGAGGCAGGAGAATGGCATGAACCCAGGAGGCGGAGCTTGCAGTGAACTGAGATCTCGCCACTGCATTCCAGCCTGGGCGAAAGAGCGAGACTCCGTCTCAAAAAAAAAAAGGTTTAATTGACTCACAGTTTCCCATTGCCGGGGAGACCTCAGGAAACTTACAATCATGGCGGAAGGCACCTTTTCACAGGGTAGCAGGAGATAGAATGAGTGCAGGCAGGGGAAATGTCAGACACTTGTAAAACCATCAGATCTTGTGAGACTCATTCACTATCATGCCAACAGCATGGGGGAAACAGCCCCTGTAATCCGATTACCTCTTCCTGGTCCTGCCCTTGACTCGTGGATCTGGATTGTGGGGGATTATGGGGATTACAATTCAAGCTGAGATTTTGGGTGGAGACACAGCCAAACCATATCAAGGAATGACTTCCTGAAAGAATTGCTGGATCAATGAGTATACATACTATAAAATATGTGCAGGAGAGACAGCAGAACATAGCTGCTAAGTACAGAGCCTTGGAGCCATTGGCTTGGGTTTGAAGCCTGGCTTCACCATTTCCTAGCTCTGTAACCTTAGGCAAGTTACTTAACCTCTTTGTGCCTTAGTTTCCTCATCTGTAAAGTGGGGAATAGCAGCAGTACCTGTGTCATGACATAGAGCTTGGACTTGTGCCTAGCTCATAGTAAGAGATTATTATACATGTCTCCAGATTACTGTTCAGAAAGCTGCATATCCATGGATTTATCTTGTCACCAAAGGGGCCTAGCGTCTAACAGCGGCATGTTAGAATGAAAATACCAACAGTGGATGAGATGGCCTTCCACTCCTCATTTTTGCCTTCAGCACTGATTATTATTCCACTTTTTAGTATCATTCTAGTCAGCCAAAAACTGATGTCAGGATATATTAATTTGCATTTTTAATTAGTAAGATTGGGTATTTTTAAATACATTTTGTGAGCATGCGTTGACTTTTTTTTCCTACTGTGAAATACTAGTTTGTATCTTTTGCCAATATTTATAGTGGGATATTCATCTTTTTCTTTTTCTTTCTCCTTTTTTTTTTGAGACGGAGTTTCGTTCTTATTGCCCAGGCTGGAGTGCAGTGGTACGATCTTGGCTCACTGCAACCTCCACCTCCTGGGTTCAAGCGATTCTCCTGCCCCAGCCTCTCAAGTAACTGGAATTACAGGTGTCCACCACTATGCCCAGGTAATTTTTTGAATTTTTAGTAGAGATGGGGTTTCTCCATGTTGGCCAGGCTGGTCTTGAATTCCTGACCTTAGGTGATCTGCCTGCCTCAGCCTCCCAAAGTGCTGGGATTACAGGCGTGAGCCACTGCACCTGGCCAATCTTTTTCTTATTGATTTATGAAAACTCTTTGTATTTTAAGAAGACAACCTCTTGAAGGATTACTCAAATATTTTCCTGGGGTTGTTTTATTTTGTTTATGTCTTTTGACTTTGTTATATGTTAATTTTTAATTGGCAAGTAAAAATTGTATATATTTATGGTGTACAACATGATGTTTTGATATACGTATCCATTGTAGAAAGGATAAAATTAAACTAAGTAACATCTCTATTACCTTACACACTTATTTTTTGTGATTGGAATGCTTAAAATCTCACAGCAGTTTTCAAATATACGATATAAACTATAGTGACAATATTGTACAATAGATCTCTTGAACTTATTCCTCCTATCTAACTGAAATTTTATATCCTTTGACCACCATTTTTCCAGTCATCCCACTGCACAGCCTCTGGTAACCACTATTCCACTTTCTGCTTCTATGAGTTCAACTCTTTTAGATTCCACATATAAGTGAGACCATGTGGTATTTGTCTTTTTGTGCCTGTCTTATTTTAACTAGCATGATGTTTATAAGATTCATCCATGTTGTCACAAGTGATAGGATTTCTTTCTTTTTTTTAAGGCTTAATAGCAGTCCATTATATAAATATACCATGTTTTCTTTATTCATTCATCTCTTGATGGACACTTAGGCTGCCTCCATGTCTTGGCTGTTGTGGATACAGTGAACATGGGGGTGCAGTATCTCTGACATACTGATTTCATTTCCTTTGGATATATGCCCAGAAGTAGAATTACTGGATCATATGGGAGTTCTATTTTTAATATTTTTTCATACTCTTTTCCATAATGGCTAAACCAATTTACATTTTCACTAACAGTGTACAAGGGTTCTCTCTCTCTCTTTTTTTTTTTCCACAACCTAAACAATACTTGCTGTCTTTCATCCTTTTTGATGTAGCTTTTTTAAACAGGTGTAAGGTAATATCTCATAGTGGTTTTAATTTGCACTTTCCTGATGATTAGTGATGTTGAACACTTTTTTTCATCTACCTGTTGGCCATTTGTGACTTGGTTGTGATTTTTACTGTTGAGAAATTGTCAACATTGTTTTAGTCAGTTCTGATTTTTTCTTCATGGCTCTGGTGGATTGTGTCATATTGTCATACGTAAGAAGAGAAGAATTTATGAACGTGATGAACATAATGGAATGTGGCTCCCTTCCTTCCATTCTCATCTCCACTCCGTTAATTGACCACTGGTTTCAATGAGTGGCTAATGTAACTGAAGCCCCTGGCTCTCTACTGGAAGTGAAATGAAAGAAACTGGCACTGGGCTTTCTTTCCCATGAACATTTTAGAGACCAAGCCACAGTGCAAAGACCAAGAAATTGTGGATCTTTGGATAAGCTTAGTCTCAATATTTTTTTTTATTTTTAGAAACAGTGCAAGACCCTTTCTCAAATAAATAAATAAAACTTATATGGGTAAACAAAAGACCAAGAACAGTGAAGGCAATCTTGAAGAAGAACAAAGTTAGAGGAGTTAGGATTTAGCCTGTAGCAGGCGCGGCAGACTTTTTCAGTAAAAGACTAGATATCAGATATTTTAGACTTTGCAGGCTACATGGCTTGCAGACTGTAATTTGCTAACCCCTGCTCTATAGGGTGTCCAAGTTTCTTTTTAATTTGTATAATTAAAAAGGGATGTGCAAGGATGGGTAAATAGACCAACAGAACAGAAAGTCCAGAAACAGACTCACACATCTATGGTCTTACCAATAAATGGTGCAAGTCAATTAGATATTCATATGGGAAAAAAGTAAATGGATACCGCCTGGGTGTGGTGGTGCAAGTCTATAGTCCCAGCTACTTGGGAGGCTGAGGTGAGGATTGCTTGAGCCTAAGAGTTTGAGGCTGTAGTAAGCTGTGATTGAGCCATTGCACTCTAGCCTGGGCAACAGAGCAAGACCCTGTCATCTTCTGAAACAAAACAGAACAAAAAACCCAATCTTGTATCATACACTAAAATAAATTCCAAGTAAAATTTTAGATCCAAACATTGAAGATAAATAATAATAATAATAAAGATTTAAGAAGCTAACATGCCTATCTTGGGAGTAGTAACAAATATCTCAAATAGGAACAAGAAGCAGTCATCATCAAGGAAAAGTTTATAAATTGGACTTCTTTAATACTGGTAAAAAGAGTGAAAGCAAGTTATCAGTAAAAAGAGTGAAAAGCAAGAAGACACAGAGTGGGACAAGGTATTTCTTTTCTTTTCTTTTTTTGAGACAGAGTCTCCCTTTGTCACCCAGGCTGGAATGCAGTGGTGCAATCTTGGCTCCCTGGAGCCTCCGCCTCCAAGGTTCAAGTGATTCTCCCGCCTCAACTTCCCGAGTAGCTGGGACTACAGGCACGAGCCACCACACCTGACTGAATTTTTTATATGTTTCATAGAGGCGGAGTTTCACCATGTTGGCCGAGCTGGTCTCGAACTCCTGAGCTCACATAATTCATCCGCCTCAACCTCCCAAAGTGTTGAGATTACAGGCATGAGCCACTGCACTGGGCCAGGACAAGATATTTCAACACATATAACTAATAAAGGGTTCATACCTAGAATCTTTAAGGAGCTTCTATAAATCAGTAAGACTAAGATAGACAACCAAATAGAAAGTATGCCCTCAAAAAGATATCTAATTAACTAATATGATGCTTAATATCATTAATCATCAGGAAAATGGAAATTAAAACCTCAGCAGGATGCTATTACTGTACACCTGCCAGAATGGCTAAAATTCAAAAGACTGATGATGATGCAGGTTGACAAGGATATTGAGCAACAGGAGTGCTCTTACATGCTGGTGGAAATAGGAATTAGTGTAACCATTTAGGAAAATTCTTTGAGAGTTATTCAGTATTTCAGTTATCTATCGCTATATCGAGGCCACTCTCAAAGTTGGAGAAATAATTGGCATCCTGTTTTCAGATAATATTTAGAGCAGGGAAAGTGAAACTATTATTTGAATGGAGACATTTAGGGAAATTTTCACATTAACAAAAGAAAAAAAGTTGGAAAGAATGGCGGTTTGACTAACTCAACACAAATAGAGGGAAGAAGAGGAAACATAATAATAAAAGTAAGGGGAAGGAATAAGATCATTGTATCAATTATTAGACTAAATGTAAGCAGACTGAATTTTGGTATTAAAAAGGGTATGTCAGGTTGCACGGGTGGCTTATGCCTGTAATCCCAGCTCTATGGGAGGCCAAGGCAGGAGGGTGTCTTGAGCCCAGGAGTTTGAGACTAGCCCGGGCAATATGGGGAAACCCCAACTCTACAAAAAAAAAATTAGACCAGGAGTGGTAGCATGCATGGTACCAGCTACTCTGGAGGCTGAGGTGGGAGGATTGCTTAAGTCCAGGAGGTCGAGGCTGCAGTGAGCCTTGGTCGTGCCACTGTACTCTAGCTTGGGTGACAAAGCAAGACCCTGTCTCAAAAAAAGAAAAAAAAAAGTGTCAGACTGAACTAAATAAACCTCTGGAGAATAATGTTTACAAACAATTCTCAAAGCAAAATGAGTAGGTGAAAATAAAGCAGAAATGAAAGAGCAGGAAAATAGCAAAAAACAAAAGCAAATTTCCTCAAAGCAGAACAGCATTAGACAAAGTGGATTTCAGGTTAGAAGCACTAAATGACATAAAGACAGATATTATATACTGATAAGGGGCACAATTTATGATCATGTATGAACCAAATGGCATCAAGTGTCATATCAGGCAAAAACATAAAGCAAAAGCTATTAGTAATATAAGGTAAACTTGGTAAAAGTTCAACTATGTGAGGCATTTCAGTGTATCCTTATGGTATTGAATCTAGAGAAACTGAATAATCAATAATGGTAACAGTACTATATTAATATATTGTCTGAGATTTATTGGGTGCTTACTGTGTGCCAGGCACTCTTCTAAGTGTTTTACAGTATTAAATCATTGATTCTCATAAAAAACATATGATACTAAACAAAAAGACATTTTTCCAGTGAAGATATACAAATGGTCAATAAGCACCTAAAAATATGTTCAGCAGCATCAGTCATTAGGGAAATGCAAATCAAAACCACAATGAAGTACCACTTCACACCCACCGGGGTGGCTGTAATAAAAAGATGGACAATAACAAGTGTTGACGAGGATGTAGAGAAATTGGAACCCTCATACATTGCTAGTATAAGTTTAGCATTATGCAACTGCTTTGGAAAACAGTCTAGCATTTCCTGAAAATGTTAAACATAGAGTTACCATATGATACAGCAGTTCAACTCCTAGGTTTATACCTAAGAGTATTGGAAACATTTGTCCACATAAAAACTTGTATGTGAATTCTCATAGTAGCATTATTGATAACAATCAAAAGGTAGAAACAACCCAGATGTCCATCAGCTGATGAAGGGATTAAGGGATTAATGAAATATGGTTTCTCCACACAATGGAGTATTACTTGGACATAAAAAGGATATATGCCACCATATGAGTTAACCTTGAAGACATTATGCTAAGTGGAAGAATCAAGTCATAAAGGACTACATATTCCATTTTCATGAAATGGGTAGCATAGACCAATCTATAGAGACTCAATGTAGATGGGTGGTTGTTATGATTTAGAGTGGGGTTGGAAGGTGGTAATTAGGTATAAATGCTAATGGTCAGGAGATATCTTTTTAGGGTTATGAAGATGTTCTAAAGTTGGTTGTAATTCTAAATTCAGATTTGCACAGCCTGTGAATTTATAAAAAACCATTGAATTGGACTTAAAAATATGTATATATATTTTTTTTTGCGGGGAGAGGGTTGGGTGCGTGGAGTCTTCCTCTGTCACCCAGGCTGGAGTGCAGTGGCACGATCTCAGCTCACTGTAACCTCTGCCTCCAGGGTTCAAGTGATTCTCCTGCCTCAACGTCCCCAGTAGCTGGGATTACATGCATGCGCCACCATGCCTAGCTAATTTTTGTTTTTTTGGAGTGACGGGGTTTCACCATTTTGGCCAGGTTGGTCTTGAACTCCTGACTTCAAATGATTCACCCGCCTCAGCTTCCCAGAGTACTAGGATTACAGGCCTGAGCCACTGTGCTGGGCCATAAATAGATATATTTATGATATGCGAAATATGTTTTAATGAAGTTGTTATTGAAAACAATGTACAATTATGTTAATTGACTTTAAAGGAGTTCTCCTAGATACATTGGAATAAGGAAAGCAATATGCATTATTTTGTAAAATAGTGACATTATACGAGCATGGAATAAATATGGAAGGATATATAATAGGTAGCCAATTTGGGTTATCCAGATAGAAGGGTGCTGGTATGGGGAAAGAGGGATTCGAAGGGAAGAAGATAGCAATGAAATTTAGGAAAAGAAAACAACTTGTGTTTAAATTGAAACCCATGATGTGTTATATCTCTAATTTGCTTTCAAATGGTTCAGCAAGACAGCGTGTATGCATGCATAATTACATATATACACAAATGTATACACACATATAGATGGATAGATAAAGATGGCCAGATGTAACAATTGTTGAATCTATGTGGGGGTTATATGGCCAGTTATTTTACTAGTCTGTCAAATTTTATCTGTGTTTGATAGTAATAAAAAGTTGGGGGTAAAAACCCCACCAGAATGTTTTCTATGATCACATTATTGTAATATTTATAATATTTACATATTTAAAATGTTTAGTCACGCTTAATAAGCAGAAAAATGCCTTAAACATTTCAAAATTATGAAATTATTTTTCTAGTCCTTTTGCTTTTGTTTAAGTTAGATTTCTAAGCTGTTTGGAATTTCTTTTTTTTTTTTTTTTTTTTTCAGGTGGGGTGTCATTCTGTCACCTAGGCTGGAAGTGCAGTGGCACAATCATGGCTCACTGTAGCCTCGACTTCGTAGGCTTAGGTGATTCTCCCATCTCAGCCTCCTGAGTAGCTGGGGCTACAGGTCGCCACCACACCTGAATAATTTTTTTTTTTTTTTTTTGTTAGTTGTGTTGCCTGGGCTGATCTTGAACTTCTGGGCTCAAGCGGTTGGCCCACCCCCACCTCCCAACATGCTGGGATTACAGGGGTGAGTCACTGAGCCTGGCCTGGAGTTTCATAATCTATGTTTATTAATTTTGATATGGTTTCTTTGTGATCCATTACTTTTTTTTCTAGGTAAACTGTGGTATCATCTGGAGATAATGCTGGTTTTATGATTCCTTTCCAGTATTTTTTGCCTTATTGCATAGGCTAAAACATCTGGAACAATTTTGAATGATGATGAGACTAAGCATCCTTATTAAATTTTTAATGGCAGTCTCATTTCAGTTTCAAAGTTTTATGGTTTTTTGATAAATATTATTGATTGGGTTAAGGACATTTTCATCTAGCATTAAAATAGTTGAATGAAACAGAGTACCTAAATCAGAAAATTAAATGAAAAAAAAAAATGATGAAATGCAATCCTAAAATGTAGAGCAAAAATAATACCCAAAGGTAGAGGGTGATAATCACCTCACAGGACTGATGGAAAGTCTTACATTCAGGAAAAAACCCTGTTAGTCCTAGATGTATACCAAATCAGTATGTTAGAATAAAACAACAAAGGCTGGGCATGGTGGCTCACACCTGTAATCCCAGCACTTTGGGAGGCTGAGGTGGGCAGATCACCAGAGGTCAGGAGTTCAAGACCAGCCTGTCCAACAGGGTGAAAACCTGTCTCTACTGAAAATACAAGAAAAAATAGCTGGGTGTGGTGGTGGGTCCCTGTAATCCCAGCTACTCTGGGATTCAGTTGCTTGAACCTGGGAGGCAGAGGTTGCAGTGAACCGAGATCGCACCAATGCATTCCATCCTTGGCGACAGAGTGAGCCTCCATCTCAAAAAAAAATAAAAATAAAAAAATAAAACAACAAAAGCAGATGTTACAGAGCCTGTGAGATCTGAGAAATACTGGGACATCGCTGGCATATGCCCAAAAGAGTTTCACTGAATAAATCTTGGGGCCGATGTGTGTTGGAGATAAGAGCTCTTCTGTAAGGAAGTTTGCCTATTTGCCAAAAATAAGTAAGTATATTTTTCTTAGCACTGCTGTAAGGAACGTTCATTTTGTTAAAGGTTAAAATTACTGGATGGGTTAGTTGCCTTGTAAGTATACTTTTGTAGAATGCATATGAGTGTACTCTTAATAAATCTATTGATATTCATCATATTTTAAACTGAGTTCAGTATTTCCCAGTATGGTCAAGAGTACAGACCATGCATATGAAAATATGCTGATGAAAATATGAATATGTTCTTAATGAATATATTGATCTTTATTAAATTTTAAACCAGGTTCAAAAATGTCCCAGTATGGTCAAGAACATCGCTCATGAATATGAATATAAACTTATGAAAATGTTCATGAATATATTCATGTTCATTAATTTTAAACTGTATTAAAAAGTTTTCCCAGTAGGGTAGAGAAGAATATATTCATGAATATATTCATAAAGAGGATATATTCATGAATATAATCATTATAAAGAATATATTCACATTTATTGAATATTTTCTTGAAGAATATATTCATATGAAGACTAAACTACTCTGCAACTCTTTGCATTTTGCAAATTAGTTTTTAAAATCCTGCTATGAAACAAGAGTGTAAATCATTCTAAAATTTCACTGAAATCTTCAAAAAGTGAAAAAGTATAAATTTGGTATCTTCAGTCAATTGATCTATTTATGAATTGACTGCTGGTGAATAGTTCTTGGCAAATTAATTTAGAGCCCTCTCTCTGTGTGTGAGATGAACCATTATTTATTACAGCATCTGCCCTGGGAAAACCAAGACAAAAAGAGGGGGATATTGAAAACAGCTGGGCTGAGTGTTCAGAACAGACTGATTCATAACACTAAAGAAAGAAAGGTTCTTGTTAGAAGGAAGGCCTGCAAGCCACTGCATGAGATTTAAGAAGCACAGTGCTCAGGCTGGTGAGACTGGTATGGCCAGCAGTATTTTGGGGCCGAAGAGTTTGGTGTGGTTACCATCTGCAAAATGATACAAGTTTAAGTTTAGTCGTAATAGAGGGAAACTGGAAAATTACATGACTTGCTTCAGGAGTTCCTCACTTCATTTTGTTTTGGTATTTCAGAAAAGAAATTCTGAGGCTTTAGATAGTTTGCTACCCACAGATCTCATAAATCAAGCATTCTTCATGACCTGGATCTGTCTTGAGCATATCAAAGCTCTGAGCAGCTTGAATGGTGCTCACCCAGAGGCCTTCTGACAGTAACAACCCAAATTTCTTAGCCTATTTGTTTTTGTTTTTGTTGTTGTTGTTTGTTTGTTTTAAAGCAGCAGTAAAACACTTTTTAAGTGCACATTTTTTTGAAAAACCAAAAGTTCCAATATTAGTAAAATATTTGGACTTAACATTTTATGGGCACTCAGAAGTAACCATCAACTTCACATGTATCTCTGAGCAAAATATTAACCACTAATAGCCATTAGTAAATGGATGCTGAGTGGGTCAAATCTTGCTAACACCTTGGTTGTATGGTATTTTGTGTGGGATATTAGTTTTCTGAGGTTTGTACAAAGGAATTTGTAAAATGCTTAATTTTATCATTAACTTTACCATTGAGCTTTTGAGCTTCTTTTTTTTTTTTTTTTTTTTGATACCTCAACCTTCACCGCCTGCGTTCAAGCGATTCTCCTGCCTCAGCCTTCCTGAGTAGCTGGGATTACAGGCATGCGCCACCATGCCCAGCTAATTTTGTGTTTTTAGTAGAGACGGGGTTTCTCCACGTTGGTCAGGCTGGTCTCGATGATCCGCCCGCCTTGGCCTCCCAAAGTTCTGAGCTTCTAAAAGTCAATACCCATGTCCAATTTATATTTGCTGTGCTGTTGCATCTAGCACAGTTTATTGTGTGTAGAAGATGCCTAAAGTTTATTTTTAATGAATACATATATGAAATGTCTGTCATGGAACTATCTATTCTCCTTATATTTGTATTGCTATTTTGCCCGTTAACTAAAGGATATGGATGGTAAGCCTTGTCTATATCTCTGTTGTCTTAATAAAGATGCCCTTTTTTCCTGTATATCCAACCTTTGTGCACTAAAATCCTCTTTCCCCACAACTTTGCACAATACTAGATTCATTGTTTAGCCCTTTTCTTATCTGTAGCCCTTCTTTACTATAAAGTAGAGGGAAAATGTTTAGTGATTTGAAAAGTTTCAAAATTTTTCTGTACTATTAGACTTGAAGTGAATGTCAGATCTGCGAGGGCCCTGCAAGACCACTATTCAGTCCTTTTGTTTTACTGATGAAAAACTCAGAGTTCTAGTTACTTTCTCACTATAACTCATGCCGTGCTATTTTGTAATTGCTTAGTTGTAGGCATTTCTAGCTAGACTTTAAATTCAGTTGGAGTAGGGACCACATCTATCTTATTTAATGCTGTATTTCTGACATAGCACAATG
>NW_012104366.1:638030-644894 GCF_000951045.1 Mandrillus leucophaeus | reverse complement strand
AATTGATCTATTTATGAATTGACTGCTGGTGAATAGTTCTTGGCAAATTAATTTAGAGCCCTCTCTCTGTGTGTGAGATGAACCATTATTTATTACAGCATCTGCCCTGGGAAAACCAAGACAAAAAGAGGGGGATATTGAAAACAGCTGGGCTGAGTGTTCAGAACAGACTGATTCATAACACTAAAGAAAGAAAGGTTCTTGTTAGAAGGAAGGCCTGCAAGCCACTGCATGAGATTTAAGAAGCACAGTGCTCAGGCTGGTGAGACTGGTATGGCCAGCAGTATTTTGGGGCCGAAGAGTTTGGTGTGGTTACCATCTGCAAAATGATACAAGTTTAAGTTTAGTCGTAATAGAGGGAAACTGGAAAATTACATGACTTGCTTCAGGAGTTCCTCACTTCATTTTGTTTTGGTATTTCAGAAAAGAAATTCTGAGGCTTTAGATAGTTTGCTACCCACAGATCTCATAAATCAAGCATTCTTCATGACCTGGATCTGTCTTGAGCATATCAAAGCTCTGAGCAGCTTGAATGGTGCTCACCCAGAGGCCTTCTGACAGTAACAACCCAAATTTCTTAGCCTATTTGTTTTTGTTTTTGTTGTTGTTGTTTGTTTGTTTTAAAGCAGCAGTAAAACACTTTTTAAGTGCACATTTTTTTGAAAAACCAAAAGTTCCAATATTAGTAAAATATTTGGACTTAACATTTTATGGGCACTCAGAAGTAACCATCAACTTCACATGTATCTCTGAGCAAAATATTAACCACTAATAGCCATTAGTAAATGGATGCTGAGTGGGTCAAATCTTGCTAACACCTTGGTTGTATGGTATTTTGTGTGGGATATTAGTTTTCTGAGGTTTGTACAAAGGAATTTGTAAAATGCTTAATTTTATCATTAACTTTACCATTGAGCTTTTGAGCTTCTTTTTTTTTTTTTTTTTTTTGATACCTCAACCTTCACCGCCTGCGTTCAAGCGATTCTCCTGCCTCAGCCTTCCTGAGTAGCTGGGATTACAGGCATGCGCCACCATGCCCAGCTAATTTTGTGTTTTTAGTAGAGACGGGGTTTCTCCACGTTGGTCAGGCTGGTCTCGATGATCCGCCCGCCTTGGCCTCCCAAAGTTCTGAGCTTCTAAAAGTCAATACCCATGTCCAATTTATATTTGCTGTGCTGTTGCATCTAGCACAGTTTATTGTGTGTAGAAGATGCCTAAAGTTTATTTTTAATGAATACATATATGAAATGTCTGTCATGGAACTATCTATTCTCCTTATATTTGTATTGCTATTTTGCCCGTTAACTAAAGGATATGGATGGTAAGCCTTGTCTATATCTCTGTTGTCTTAATAAAGATGCCCTTTTTTCCTGTATATCCAACCTTTGTGCACTAAAATCCTCTTTCCCCACAACTTTGCACAATACTAGATTCATTGTTTAGCCCTTTTCTTATCTGTAGCCCTTCTTTACTATAAAGTAGAGGGAAAATGTTTAGTGATTTGAAAAGTTTCAAAATTTTTCTGTACTATTAGACTTGAAGTGAATGTCAGATCTGCGAGGGCCCTGCGAGACCACTATTCAGTCCTTTTGTTTTACTGATGAAAAACTCAGAGTTCTAGTTACTTTCTCACTATAACTCATGCCGTGCTATTTTGTAATTGCTTAGTTGTAGGCATTTCTAGCTAGACTTTAAATTCAGTTGGAGTAGGGACCACATCTATCTTATTTAATGCTGTATTTCTGACATAGCACAATGCTTAGAAGAGAACAGGTGTTCAGTTAATGGTTCAGTTATGAATAAATAAATAAATGAGTCAAGAATAGTGAAGGGACTTGCTCAAAGTCATGTGACTATTTAGGGGAAGCCCACAGTTGCTGAATCCCAGTTAAGCACATTAAAAGTCAGAGCTTTGTAATCAACGCCACCATCCTGGAGAGAGTCAAGGTCAGTAGAAATGACTAATTTTTCTTAAGTGTGTTTGTTAAACTCTGCAGCTTATACATTTCCACATGCTGGCTTTCAGTATACAGGAGACTGCTCTATAGGAAAGCAGCTGACCAAGGAAATGTAGAGGATGTACTGCCATTATTTTTGCCTGGCACCCTTTTCAAAAGAGACACTTCTGCTTTTAAAAGCGGTGAAATTTCATCCTAGGAAAAGAAATTTTCCCCAGCTGCAATCTAATTTTTAATCTTTTTTTTTAAAATTTTAACTTTCCACGCTATACCATCCTATTAATCTTATTTTTAAATTTATTGTTTCTGAAATCCTGAGTGCCCCAGTGATCAAAAACTCTGCTTAGAATTCAGTTCATTAATGTGAGGGCTCAGACTTTTAAGGTACTTATAAAACCTCAAGGACTGTTGATACTGGACATTTGTGAATTCAAACAGAATCTTCCAGAATCATCATGACCTTTTCAGCTTCATCATTAGTTTTTCCGGTCTACTGTTGACCTCCATTAATGATCCCAAATCTGCTTGTTTTGCAGAAAATAAGAAGTGTACATAGTCACAGAAACGGTTGTTACCTGATGATTTTTAAGATCTTGGAGTGTAAAACTATGGATCATTGATGTCTTTTACTGTTAAGTTCCCCAGCAGTACCTAATATTCACCTTTTGACTGCATGGTAAATTGCTTTGCTTGTCTAGGAACTTAGGTATTTGTAATGAAGTCAGAATTTAAACTATATTGAGGGAGAATGGGAAAAAGAATAAGACTGGAAAGGAAGAAGCTGTCAAGTCAGGGTTTGGCTTTTCTTGTTATTGCCATTCTATTAAAATATGCTTTTTTTTTTTTTACTTTTTTTGAACATATGAAATGATCATGTTTTACTCGACATTTATCACTTATTTATCAGCAGAAAAATACATGTAAATGGAAATGCTGTCATCCCTTTGAAACATGTCATTTTAACACATAGGATTCGTGCTATTTGCCAGGAGGGAGTTTTTCTACTTACAGAGCATCAGGGAGATGAATTGAAAAGGCAGACTTCCGGTCTGGGTAGCACTTTTGTTGTTTTTTGTTTGTTTCTTTTTGGGTCCCATATTCATGAAAGATTTGTCTTAGCATTTTTAGGTAAATATTTCATTAGTGATACATAGGTTTGGTTTTTTTTTTTTTTTTTTTTTTAAAGTGAATTGCAAATAATAATGGCTGCCATTCTTGGATCTTGGCCTTTATTGATTGGGATGTTATTGATGTATGAAATATATAAACTTGTCAGATGCTTTGTGAGTCTCTCCTGATCTTAAATGAGGGCATTTTAGAGCACCTAGTAGTAGAGTGTCCTTGAGTGAGCCAAATTTATACTTACTTTGAAGCTGGCGGATATGTGTAATATTGATGACCCAGAAATGAGATAGGAGTTCTGCAGGACTGGTTTCATATGATACAGGTCATAAAGACCCCACTGAGAAAACAGGATGAGGTAAAGAATCTGGCCAAAACCGAGATGCCAATGAAAGTGACCTCTGGTTGTCCCCACTGCTCATTATATGCCATTTATAATACATTAGCATACTAGAGGAAGCTCCCACCAGCACTCTGACAGTTTACAGTCATCATGGCAATGTAGGGAAGCTACCATATATGGTTTGATATGGGGAGGAACCCTCAGTTCCAAGAATTCCCTGCCCCTTTCCTAGAAAACGTATGAATACTTCACCCCTTGTTTAGCATATGATTAAGGAAAACCATAAAAATAGCCATCAGGGCTGCTCTTCCTATACAACTGCCACTCTTTTATTCTTTTGCCTTTTTTTGAGACAGAGTCTCACTCTGTTGCCCAGGCTGGAGTGCAGTGCTTTCTTAATAAACTTGAGTTCACTTGACTCTGTCTGCTGGCTCTTGAATTCTTTCCTGTGTGAAGCCATGAACCCATGTGGCCTCCCAAACTGAACTCCAGTTTTGAGGTTTTCCCTGTAGAAAGGAATATAGTCTGAATTGAGGAAATATGATTGTATATTATACGCTTCTGCTGTACTGAATTTTATGTTTCTCAGAGTTCCATGCCCTCTCTTACCTGGAATATTCTCACTCTCTCTGCCCTGTGTAATTTAATCATGGTTATCCTTCAAGTATGAGCTCGTCTTTTCTCTAGGAAGCACTCCTTGACTCATTGGGAACTAGGTTAAGGAACTAGCCTCTCTGTGCTTCTTGACACCCTGCGCTTTCCCATCAGAGTTGTAAACCAGAAATAAAAAAATATATATATATTTTTTGAGACAGTGTCTCGCTCTGTTGCCCAAGCTGGGGTATAGTGACATGATCCGCAACCTATGCCTCCTGGGTTCAAGCGATTCTCCTGCCTCAGCCTCCCGAGTAGCTGGGACCACAGGCGCATGCCACCACTCCCTGGCTTGGCGCGGTAGCTCACGCCTGTAATCCCAGCATTTTGGGAGGTTGAGGCAGGTAGATCTGAGATCAGGAGTTCATGACCAGCCTGGTCAACATGGTGAAACCCCTCATCTCTACTAAAAATACCAAAAAATTAGCTGGGAGTGGGGTGTGCGCCTGTGGTCCCAGCTACTCTGGAGTCTGAGGCCCGAGAATCACTTGAACCCAAGAGGTTGCAGTGAGCCATGGTTGTGCAGCTGCACCCCAGCCTGGGTGACAGAGCTAGAGTCTGTCTCCAAAAAAAAAAAAAATTCTAAGTCTCCCCAGCCGACTGAATGGACCCCTTTTCTGGGACAAGGGCATTCCAAAGTTAACCTGAAAAACTAGTTCAGGCCATGATGCGGGGTTGGGGAGTCAGACATACTTCGTTATACCCTCCTCCCTTTGGAATTCAGACACAACTGGCCAGCATTAACATTAAAATAGAGACATTAAGACTGACAAAACAGACTCTTTGTAGCAGTAAGATACCAACATGACAGCAGGCTGGGAAAGAAATTGAAGTATTTTACCCCAAAATATATTTCTTTGACATGTTTTGAAATGACCCTGCAAAGCTATCTCTTGTGGGGGAAAATCTACATTCTGTAGAAAATTCCTTCCCTTTCCAGATCTTTCCCTGGTCCAGGAGAGAATTAACTAAGGGTCTCTGGCACCTTTTTAAGTCTGATTAAGAAACATTTACAATCCATTCTCTCTGAAGCCTGTTACCTGGAGTATTTGTCTGTATTATAAAAACCTTGGGCTTCAGGATCTCTTATCTTAACCCAGATACTTCTTTCTGTTGATTCCCGGTCTGCAGATAATAGCTTAACCCTTTCAACCAATTGCCAGTCAGAAAATCTTTTTTTTTTTTGGAGACAAGGTCTCACCCTTTCTCCCAGGCTGGAGTGGCACCATCTTGGGTCACTGCGGCCTCAACCTCCTGGGCTCAAGCAATCCTCCCATCTCAGCCCCCCGAGTAGGTGGGACTACAGGCAAGTGCCACCACACCCAGCTAATTTTTTTGTAGAGATAAGTTTCACTATGTTGCCCAGACTGGTCTTGAACTCCTGAGCTCTGGCAGTCTGCCCACCTTGGCCTCCCACAGTGTTGGGATTACAGGTGTTAGCCACTGCACCCAACCATTCAGGAAATCTTTGAATCCACCTATGACCTGGAAGCCCTGTCTTTGCGGCGTCCTGCCTTTCTGGACCAAATCAATATACATATTCCATGTATTGGTTGGTGTCTTATGCCTCCCTAAAATGTATGAAACCAAGCTGTAGCCTGACAACCTTGGGTACATGTTCTTAGGATCTCCTGAGGCTTGTCATGTGCCATGGTCACTCATATTTGGCTCAGAATAAATCTCTCCAAGTATTTTCCATAGTTTGACCCTTTGTGTCAACAAAGTCCTAATCAGGCTGTATTGTTATTACTTGTTTTGTTTAGATTTTGAGCTACTAGATTGTAAGCTCTGTGAGGACAAGGAATGTTACTTTAGGATAACATTGATTCTTTGGTGCCTTGGCATAGTATTTGCTACATAGTAGTCTTAATAATGTTTTTGGAATAAATGAATGATTTCAGCGTCTTGTTTTTCCAAATATTTCCTGTCTTTGCTATGGGCTGAATGTAGTCATATTTAGAAAGAAGGTCCTTAAAAAGGTAATTATGTTAAAATGAGGTCTTTAGGCTGGCCCCTGATCAATATGACCGGTGTCCTTATAAGAAGTGGAAATTTGGGGCCGGGCGCGGTGGCTCACGCCTGTAATCCCAGCACTTTGGGAGGCCGAGGCGGGCGGATCACGAGGTCAGGAAGTCGAGACCATCCTGGCTACCATGGTGAAACCCCGTCTCTACTAAAAGTATAAAAATTTAGCCAGGCGTGGTGGCAGGCTCCTGTAGTCCCAACTTCTCCGGAGGCTGAGGCAGGAGAATGGCATAACCCGGGAGGCGGAGCTTGCAGTGAGCTGAGATCACACCACTGCACTCCAGCCTGGGCGACAGAGTGAGACTCCATCTCTAAAAAGAAAAAAAAAGTGGAAATTTGGATAGAGATTTGTACAGGCACAGAGGGAAGACCATGTGAAGACCCCAGAAGAAGACGGTCATCTAAGAACTAAGGAGAGTGGCCTTGGGATAACCCAGTCCTGCTGACAGCTTGGTCTCGGACCTTTAGCATTCAGAGCTGTGAAAAAATAACTTCCTGTTGCTTAAGGAATCCTGTCTATGGTATTTTGTTATAGCAGCTCTAGCAAGCTAATATAAACATAATAGCAAGTATCTGCATGGCCAGATTATATCGTATTTAGTTTTCTGACATGTCAAGAAAAAGATTTCATTCAAGATGGTAACTACAGGCCGGGCGCGGTGGCTCACGCCTGTAATCCCAGCACTTTGGGAGGTTGAGATGGGCGGATCACGAGGTCAGGAGATCGAGACCATCCTGGCTAACACGGTGAAACCCCGTCTC
>NW_012104366.1:633950-637845 GCF_000951045.1 Mandrillus leucophaeus | reverse complement strand
AAAAAAAAAAAAAAAAAAAAAAAAAAAAAAAAAAAAGATGGTAACTACATATGCACCTTTATATTGCTTGACAAATATATAAACTCAGTAATAGCACTGTGGAAAGGACTGTAACAAACATGTTTCCATATCCTCATTTCTCTTTCTCAGTAAAGTTCAGATTATTTTGCTTGGGCTTTGTAACTCTCCATGCTATTACAAACTATTTTTCATAACTTGTATCTTGCTACTTCCCTTAGCCTATTCTAGTCTCAAGAAAATGGAAGTGTTTGCTGTTCTCTGTATATCCTTAACTTCCCACTTTCTTGCCTTCACTCATTGTTTACTTTATGGATTTTCAACACTGCTTTGTTCTATTCATTTAGTTAGTCCGCAGGTATTTATTGAGGCCTCAGTATGTGCTGGAAACCGGGCTAGGAGCTGAAAGCGTAATGAGTAATAAAACCGTAAGCCTTCTGCTGAAGGAGCTAATACTCTGGTAGAGGTAGACATTTAAGTAAGGTAACATAGGGCTCCAGGGAAGCAATGGACCAAGTCTTGGGTGGGGCGAAGGGAAGAGCTGCAGAAATGTGTCTAAGTCAGTGGTTCTCAAATGGGGATGAAAAGGGAGGAAGCATTTGATAATGTCTGGAAACATTTTTGGTTGTCACAACTTGGAGGTGGGTGTATGCTACTGGCATCTAGTGGGTAGGGATGCTGCAGAACGTATTACAGTGCACAAGGTAGTCTCACACAACAAATAATTATCCAGCTCACAAAGTTGATAGTGCTGAAGTTGAGAAATCCTGCTGTAAATCGAGTTGTAAAATTTGAGTAGGAAGGTGTTTTGCCAGCCAAAGAATGGCAGCATTTGCCAAGATCTACTAGAGTTGAGATACCATGATTTGGCTAACTGGACTGAGTTTGATGTGGCTGGAGCTCTATGTTTGAATGGGAAGGAATTAGGCTTGAGAGGTAAGCCTGGCGGTATTCAGATTTAGAGGCCTCAGAGCCATGTTGATAATTTGGGATGCCTTCTCTTTGGCTGTCTGGAGCCTTTGATGGAGAGTTTGAGGTAAATCTGTTGACAAGTAACTAGTAACCATTCTGAGTGTATCTGTAGAAACCAATGGTAAAGCACCATGGCTGAGAATAACTATTCTAGCAAGTCTGAACTTTGGGTTACCCGTCTAGTGAGGATCACTGATGAATATATGTAAGGGAAGATAACTGCTACGGTTTGAATGTGTCCCCTACACATTCTGTTACTGAAGGGACATTTAAAGTGAACCCACTTGAAGTAGGGATACAAATTTTATCATAGAGAGTGAGGAAACTTGATTGGGGCTTTGTGTTGGGGTCCCCAAGACCACCTCAAGCTCAGTGATTGGCTAAAAGGGCTCACAGAACTCAGAAAGCTGTTATGCTCACAGTTATTGTTACTACAGCGAAAGAATACAGATTAAAATCAGCATAGGGAAAAGGCAGGTGGATGAAGTCCTGGAGAATCAGGCGTCAGATTCCAGGTAGGCCTCCCAGTTGAGTCACATGAGGAATGTCTTCCAACGACAATGCGTGACAAAACATGTGAAGTATTACCAACCAGGGAAGCGCACTCAACCCTGGTGTCCAGGATTTTTATTTGTCAGTCATGTAAACTTGTATCACCTGTGTGAACCTGTGCGACTGACCTTAGTTATTCAGTCTCCAGCCCCTCAGAGGTCAGATAGGTGCAGTGTGGCTCAAGGCTACTGGCAAAATACTCTTATAAGAGTATATTCCACAAACTCAGAGGTTCTCTCTCAGGAGCCTGTCATGGGCCAGTCCTCCTTTCTTTGAATGAATGGGGTTTGAGCAGCCCTGGTCTGCTGAATTAACACTTTACTGCATAGCTTTTTTTTTTTTTTTTTAAAGTTAGGGAGGTTACAGTTTTGTTTTTCCCTGCTTTACTATGAGTTTTTTAAAATTGTGTAAAATATATATAATATGAAAGTTAGATGTTAATGATTTTAACTGTACAGTTCAGTAGCATTAAATACATTCACATGTTATGTAACTATCACTGTCATCCATCTCCAGAACTTTTTCATCATCCCCAAACTGAAAATTTGATGTGTTATTAAAAAATAACTCCCCATTCCCTGATGCACCAGCTCCAGGTAACCACTGTTGTACTTCCTGTCTCTCTGAATTAGGCTGCCCCAGGCACCTCATATGTAAGTGGAATCATACGGCATTTGTCTTTTGAACTAGCCTCTTGCACTTAGTATATCTTTTAAGTTTCATCCATGTTGTTAGCCAGTATCAGAATTTTATTCCTATTTAATGTTGATATAGCACAGGCTTTAATTTGAAAAAATAAACTGAAGATGGTAAAAAGTATTTTTTAAAAATCTTATATTCAACAAAATTTACATAATTGAAACTGTGCTAATCCTTAAAATGTAAAAGAAGTGACTTCAGTACTCATTTTAGGGACATAGTTTTTCTGACAAAATTATATAAGAACGTACTACAGTATCCTTTACCAGGTCAAGAAGAGAGGGTTGTTTTTGCAGAAATGTCCCTTGGCTTCTCTAGTTTTCCCAGGCGCCTCTCTTAGTTCTTAGAGAGTTAATTCATTCTCTTTTGAAGTACCTATTGTATCATCCTTGAGAATTCTCCGCAGTTGCTCTTTGGTCTAATTGTATCTGGTCTAACTCTGCCAGACATTTCTTTGTTAAAATGGCTTTGCATGTGATTAAAGCAGTTCTCTAGCATTGTTAAGTGACTTGTTCAAATCCTGCATCTTTGGTGGTTTATAGTTTCAGTTTATGTTCATTCTACTTTTATAGTCTCATGTTTGCAGCATCTAAAAATCAGAGTGACTTAAACAGGTTCCCAGAGGTAGATACTAGGTGGGTAGTTTGAGTGGGGACTGGTCAGCTCATTGGTGAATATTTTTGTGTATGAGAACTTTTGCCTCATGATTATAGGATCATGGTTAATGAGCATCTGGACCACGAGGATCCCTGTACTTTTATTCGTGAGAGTATTGAGTGTTTGCTTAACAATCTGTTAGACGATTTAGTTCACTTACATGTCTAGGGCCCACAGTAAGTAAATGTTCCTCACAGAAATCTCTGGAACATCTTCTTTAAGTTGTCATAATTTAAACTCTCAAAAAGTTGGGTAGACTGACAGAGGATTAAGAATCTTTGGTTTTAAACCTTTACCGTTCTTATTTCTAATGCTCAGTCAGCTTACACTGTGTTCATAGTAATCCACTCTCAGTGTTCACAGGCCTAATGTGTTAACTATAAATAGAAAAATAGACTGCCAGCCTGTGGGAACCAGGCCTGTGCCAGGGAGGGTCATTATAAGAGGCAGTCACTCTTCACTTGAGAGGTTTAAAAACCGAAAATGGTGGATATTTTTTCCTCACATCCTCATGAAACAGTGATGATTAATGTTCAAATATGTTATAACACAGAATGATTAGCAGGAAATCATCAACATAGGTGAATTTGGGATTACTAACTTAAAAACAAGGAAAACCCTCCTCCTTCCCTCTCCAGCACCTTGGTCAGATATTCCGGGGTTGCATGTGTAGGGTGGAACATTGGCTACAGCTTGGGAAGTGAGAGGGAGGAGATATCCATTCGTGATCATCTTCAACAACTCTTAGCTCCAAGTTGTCATGCAGCTGTGTACAATTCAAGTTGGCATGGAGCTGTGTGCCATTCAAGTTGGCCTGGAGCTGTGTGCCACTTCTTCGGAGTAGTGCAGCACATCACCCCTTTCAGATGGGGAAGAGTGGAGAACACTGAGCCTGGTGTGCGCACAGGGTTCAGGAACGTCACTTGAGAGATGACAGTGGTTAGTAGTACTGACTCTGGGTTAGATCACTTTGGTTTGAATCCTGATTCCTTCCCCC
>NW_012104366.1:627708-633362 GCF_000951045.1 Mandrillus leucophaeus | reverse complement strand
CCCCTCCCCTCCCCTTCTTTTCTTACTTTTAGACAGGGTCTCACTCTTATCGCTCAGGCCAGAGAGCAGTGGTATGATCATGGCTCACTGTGGCCTTGACTTCCCAGACTCAAGTGTTCCTCCTGCCTTCAGCCTCCCAAGTAGCTGGGACTATAGGCACATGCCACCCCATCCAAGTAATTTTTATATGTTTTGTAGAGATGGGGTTTTGCTGTGTTGCCCAGGCTGGTCTCGATCAAACTCCTGGACTCAAGCCATCCTCCTGCTTCAGAGTGCTGGGATTTCAGGTGTGAGCCACCACACCTGGCCCTGGTTCCCTTGTTTACTAGCTTTGTGACATTGGACACGTTTCTTAAACTTTCCAACTCAGTTTTCTTATCTGTAAAATGGACGTAATAATAGTACTGCCTTGTAAAGGTCAATGTGTTAATATTTCTGATGTGCTGGCCATGTGCGGTGGCTCATGCCTGTAATTCCAGCACTTTGGGAGGCCGAGGTGGGCGGATCACGAGGTCAGGAGATTGAGACCATCCTGGCTAGCATGGTGAAACCCCATCTCTAGTAAAAATACAAAAAATTAGCCGGGCGTGGTGGCGAGCACCTGTAGTCCCAGCTACTCGGGAGGCTGAGGCAGGAGAATGGCATGTACCTGGGAGGCAGAGCTTGCAGTGAGCCAAGATCGCGCCACTGCATTCCAGCCTCCTGGGTGACAGAGCAAGACTCCAAAAAAAAAAAAAAAAAAAAAAAACTATTTCTGATGTGCTTGGAGTAGAGCTTGGAACAACATAGTAAGTGCTACATCACTGTGTCCTGTTATTTTTATTGTTAACTTTATTTCTCAGGGGAACCTTTGCAGACATTTCTAAATAGGTCAAATCTCTGCTTTATAAGATCTAATGACATCGCTTATCACTGTGTTGATAAGTACCAGTAACTAGGTTTATTTGTTTCATTATTGGATTAATCAGATACTTTCTACATAAGTGAAAGTAAGAAACACGTTTATTTTTTGTGCACATTGTTCACAAGGCCTGATAAGTGTTCAAGAAATATTTATTGAATGAATAAATATTTTCACAGTTACAAAGTAGTTCAGCAATAAGATACAATTTCACCTCTAAAACTAGCAAAGATTGAAAAAAGTAATGCCATCATACTTAGGCAGAGAGGTAGGAAATAGATGGTATCATGTACTGTAAGTAGGATCAGTCTGCAGCAGATCCTAGCTTAAAGGCAATTTGACCAAAAGAACTACAGAAATTTCTTCTTTTGATTCTATGTCTAAGCATTTATCAAAATGACACAAAGGTATGTAAAAAAAGGTGAATATAAAAAATGTTGATTAAGGCACTTACATTAGTTAATAATTAGAATAGGCTGGGTGCGGTAGCTCACGTCTGTAATCCCAGCACTTTGGGAAGCCCAGGTGGGTGGATCACAAGGTCAGGAGTTCGAGACCAGCCTGACCAACATCTCTGCTAAAAATACAAAAATTAGCTGGGTGTGGTGGTGTGTGCCTATAATCCCAGCTACTCATGAGACTGAGGCAGGAGAATCGCTTGAACCCGGGAAGCAGAGGTTGCAGTGAGCTGAGATCACGCCACTGCATTCCAGCCTGGATAACAGAGTGATGAGTGAGACTACATCTCAATAATTAAAAAAATAATAATAATAATTAGAATAGAGCTAAACAAAATGTCCAGAAGTAAAGGCTTGGTTAATTATAATATATCTATCATTAAAAATTATGTAGAACCATGGTTCTCAAATGCATTCTTATATTGGCTGCAAACACTAGATAAAAACACAGATTCCCAAACCCAACCTCTTGGTCTGTGAATCAGAATCTCTCTGGTTTAGCTAAGAAACAGGTCCTGTATTTTCTAACAAGAACCCTAGGTGATTTCACTGCACAGCCTGATTTGAAAGAACCCTGGGCAATTTCATTGCACAGCCTGATTTGGAAGAACCCTAGATGATTTCACTGCACAGCCTGATTTGGAGCCACTGTTACAGTGTGTGCATTGGCTCCTAGTCAACTGATCCCAAAGGTCTTAAAACCAAATGAAATGACAACTAAGAAAAGAGTTAAAATCTGTGAGGACTCTGGAAAACAAGAGAGGAGGATTTCAGAAGAACTAAAAACAAAAGTACTGCAAGAAGGGGAAAAGATTGAACTAGATTCTGACGACACAGAAAGCTAATTAGTGCTGAGCACCTAACACAAGTCAAAGAAAAGTCTTCTCCCCTAACTTTATCCCTCCCAGAAAAATTAGTGGGTGAGTTCTTCCAAAAGGAACATAGACTGTCCCCAAACTGGAGCAGCAAGTCCTGGTTTGGAGGTGGTAGGCATGGTTGCTTGTTCCATCTCCTGGGCACAGAGCATCTGTCTTAGAGCTTACCTGCAGGCAGTATTTTGAAGGAGTGTCTCATTAAGAGTGAGTGTCATTTATAGTTTTAGTTGCCATAGACATTCCTGAGATCCTATGAGCAGAGGCCAGGCAAGTGGGAGAGATGAGGAACAAGTAAGACTGAGACATTGTACCACACAGAGTGGGTGATCATGGTGTTCAGCCCCCTGCCTTGATAAATGCCTTTTGGAAAACAAGTGTCTCAGCTCCTTTCTGCTGCTGTAACAAAATGTTGGAGACTGGGTAATTTATAAAGAACAGAAATTTATGTCTCACACCTCTAGAGGCTGGAAAGTCCAAGATCAAGGTTCCAGCAGGTTCATTGTCTTCTCATCTTCTCACTCACTGTATGCTCACTGTATGCTCACATGGCAGAAGGGACAGAAAGGGGACAATTGCTGTGCCCTCGAATAGCAGAAGGACCTAAGCTAGTTTCCTCCAGCTCTTTTGTAAGGCACTAATCTCTTCATAAGAGTGGAACCTTCATGACATAATCTCTTTTCAAAAGCCTTCACTTCTTTTTTTTTTTTGAGACGGAGTCTGGCTCTGTCGCCCAGGCTGGAATGCAGTGGCACGATCTCGGCTCACTGCAAGCTCTGCCTCCCAGGTTTACACCATTCTCCTGCGTCAGCCTCCCAAGTAGCTGGGACAACAGGTGCCCGCCACCTCACCCAGCTAATTTTTTGTATTTTTAGTAGAGACGGGGTTTCACCATGTTCGCCAGGATGGTCTCGATCTCCTGACCTCGTGATCTGCCCGCCTCGGCCTCCCGAAATGCTGGCATTACAGGCATGAACCACCGTGCCCGGCCAAAAGCCTTCACTTCTTGACCTGGCATGGTGGCTCACGCCTGTAATCCTAGCACTTTGGGAGGCCGAGGCGGGCAGATCACTTGAGGTCAGGAGTTCAAGACCAGCCTGGCCAACATGGTGAAACCCCGTCTCTACTAAAAATACAAAAATTAGCTGGGCATGGTGACACATTTTTGTAATCCCAGCTACTTGGGAGGCTGAGGCAGGAGAATCACTTGAAAACCCAAGAGACAGAGGTTGCAGTGAGCCAAGATTGTACCATTGCACACTCCAGCCTGGGGGATAAGAGTGAAACTCCATCTCCAAAAAAAAAAAGAGGCTTCACTTCTTAAAACCACAATGGGGATTAGTTTCAACATGAATTTTGGAGGGGATACATTCAAACCATAGCACCAAGTGAAGTTTAAAATGCTGCATGACATCTTGAATCTCCCTTAAGTAGACCTCAGCTGCCTGTCAGTTTCTGTCCCTGTTACCTGCAAGGTTGACCCAGCTGTCAGTTTCTCTCTACCACGCCTCTATACCCAGGGCAAAGTCTGCTGCCTGCACACAGGTAGCTACTGGCTGAGTTCTTTGAAGGGGGACTGGGGTTCAGTTTTGAAAATTTTGCTACCAAATACACATGCACTTTCATATTCCCATAACTCCTACTTAATTCACAGGCTTTGCTTTCCAGTTTTGTTGTAAATTGTATATAGTACAGCCCTCTCTTCACTTAGGCTTCTTTGTAAAAATTACTTACATGTTTTTTGTAGAGATAGGGTCTTACTGTGTTGCCCAGGCTGTCCTCCAACTCCTGTCCTCAAGCAATCTTCCTGCCTCAACTGCCCAAAGTGCTGGAATTACAGGCGTGAGCCACTGAGTTCAGCCCACTTATTCTTCTTTAGTGAACTAGGCAAAAGATTATACAAGCTTTCTGAGTCAGTTTTCAGTAGATGTATGATTGCAATGAAAACAATGCATGCTTGTTGAAAGATTTTCATCTAGTGAGTGTTGCAGTTGGATTGTTGACTCCCTCCCCTCTCTGAATCATTGCTATGCTTAATGTAATCCTGAATGGGCAGGAGTGCCCTCTGTTCTTGTCAGATTGGGCCAGGGGGTAGTGGGGCAGGGAGACACAATGCTTTAAGTAGAAGGTTGAGCGGACAGGTGGATAGATCAGGTGGGTAGACATTTTTCAAATCAGAGTATTCATGAGAATCCAATTGAATTTGTTCCTTCAGTATTCCTTCAGTGTTTTGTGTTTTTTGTTTGTTTTTTTGAGACAGAGTGACGCAACCACAGCTTACTGCAGCCTCAACCTCCTAGGCTCAAGTGATCCTCCCACCTCACCCTCCCAAGTAGCTGGGACTAATGGCACGCACCACCACACAAGGCTAATTTTTTCAGTCTTTTGTAGAGTCAGGGTCTCACTCTATTGCCTAGGCTAGCCTTGAACACCCAGGCTTAAGCAATCCCCCTTGTTGGCCTGCCAAAGTGTTGGAATTACAGGAACCACCACACCCAGCCCTATTCAGTGTTTCTTGAATGCCTTCTGTGTGTTAGGCTTTGTTTGAGGTGCTGAAGACACAGTGCTAGACAAAATTTCTACCCTCCTATAGCCTGCAGTCAGGGTTTAGAGAAGGATCACAGAGCACAAAGATGCCTGGCCCTGGCACACATCTGTCCAGCTCCTAAGCAGTGTATTTGTGTAGTGATCTCTCAAATCCTAAAAAATATTTAGAAATCTAATTCTAGAATTCAGGCCTCAGCAGCCAGGAAGATGTCTCTGCCAGCTACTGAGATATTAATTAGGGAAACATTAGGGTATATATGTCAGCTAACCAGATTCACAGAGGTGGATGAAAGCATCATCTTATGAGACAGTACCATGAGAAAAGTAATGCCAGGACCGCTGATGAACCTAGTTTTAAAGGTCAGAGAAAGGGCAATGCGCCAATGACAGAAACTGAGAAGTAGCATAGGAACCCGAGGTAGGTCAACACTGAGAAATCGTAAATGTAACTTACGACATGAAAAACAAAAATATTGTATTTATAGTTGACCAAATACTTGATAAAATTCAACAACTTTTCCAACTAAGACATGCAGAAAACATTTTTAACATAGCATAAGAAAATGTTATAGGAATAAATATCTAATACATTTATTATGATACGGCATACTGGACACTTTGCATAAAAGTTAAGAGTCAGAGGCCGGGCACAGTGGCTCACGCCTGTAATCCCAGCACCTTGGGAGGCTGAGGCGGGTGGATCACGAGATCAGGAGATCGAGACTATCCTGGCCAACATGGTGAAACCCTATCTCTACTAAAATACAAAAAATTAGTTGGGCATGGTGGTGTGCACCTGTGGTCCCAGCTACTCAGGAGGCTGAGGCAGGGGAATCGCTTGAACCCAGGAGGTGGAAATTGCAGTGAGCCGAGATC